>NC_090183.1:33514676-33814676 GCF_024679245.1 Pseudorasbora parva | reverse complement strand
TACTTGGTCTGCAACAATGCACTTGTCAAAGTAAAATCCACATGGATGGCAGGATCCAAGGTTAAAACAAACTTCTGCCACCGGTTTGCCTTTTTCCATAGTGCATCCAGGTGCCACTGTTCCTTCCTTGGACCACTTTTAATAAATGCTGACCTCTGCAGACCGAGAACACCCCACAAGAGCTGCATTATATATATATATATATATATATATATATATATATATATATATATATATATATATATATATATATATATATATATATATATATATATATATATATATATATATATATATATATATATATCTCACATATCAAAATGTATACAACTACAACACATTTTCATTAAAATATTTTTTTGATGGTCGGTCTGTTTCACAACACCTCCCCTGTAAAACCCATCCCCATTTGATGGCCAGAAAAATATAATGTGAAGAGAATGCTCCCACCTGTATAAAGCTATTGTTCTACAATCAGATCTAGTGTTGCGCAGATAAAGCGTTTTACAGATTGAAAGGCAATCTCCTATGACAACATGTGCCCTCGTGCCGGCGAGACTGAGCAAAATGCAATATCCAAACCCCTCGTTCCCAAACAAGGCCAATGGATCGACTGCAGTCATAATTCAAATGTTTCTGTCAGAGCTGTCACACAAGTTCTTGTGTAATTGGAATGATTCACTTTCGGGAACCACTTCAAAAAGAAACTGAAATCGATACGGTGGAATATGAAGCATCCTCACTCAGACAACTAGGGGAAAACATACTGACGCATCGCTACCTCCTTCTGTCCTTCTCGCTTCATCCTTTGCGCTCTTCCCTTTCTCTGTCTAGTGCGACATATGTTTGTCAAACCCTCAGTTCTGTTTTAATAAGTGTTGAGTTAAATGATTCACTGATAGGGAATATTACACTGACACTCAGAGGCTAATGTCATTTAGCAACAGTATAGTCATCTCAAATAATTAATTTATTGTAATTTTGCATGAAGAACATTGCAACATTGTGTCTTTCTCAAACCTTTACAGTACAAACCCATGGTCCATTATGGCATGAAAGGTTCAGTGAGCACATTAACCTGAATTACATTCTGCGCTGCACATTATGTATTGAACAGTCAGTTCAGTGGATGCGCCCTTATCAATTATGTAAACCATACATAAAGTCATTGTCTCTTTTCAATCAAATAGGAAAAACAACTGGATTGTTTTCCCAATTTAAAATGGATCATTTTAGGGTGAAGTAACATTATCACATTTAAGCCTTTTTCCCAGATTGGTTCGTCATCCGGATCCGACAGGGCTGATTCAGTCAGTGATAAACGTGATTGGTGGGAATTTGTCCCATTATACTGACAACACTTGATAAATGCCTTGTAAACAACAAGTCACAGCTGTTAATGTATCATAATAATTCTAGATTAGGAAGAGCTGGCCAGGCCAATCAATGCAATTAAGCCCTGACAGAGCCAGCTCATCCACATGGTGCTTGCAATGGCGTGCAAATAATCGCAATTGCATGTTATTTGCACATCATCTTAATTTGCAGCAACAGGTTAACACCAAACACCGTTTTAAGAGTGCCGACGTCTAACTCAGCTAATTTAACTCAGCACTGAGACGTGCCGTCAGAGTTTCTGCCGTAGCTGTCCTATAAAACCAAATTACGGTTGACATTTCAGGGTGTCTGACCATCAGGTCGCTGAGGTAACTTTTAGCTTCATTGCCACTCTGCATAGTCATGCCCCATTGAAAACCATCTAGAGTGTCTCCTTCAATTCACATCCAAATCTTATTTTTAGCTCTCAGGATATTTAACTGATGTTTTCTGGAGGAATATCTCAACTCCCCTGCAGTCTGGCCCTGTCATTATCAGAGTGATGGTCAATTGAGATGATCAATTTGCATAATGAGGCGTTAAATTGGAGCCAGTTTAGCCACCTTCCCCCGTATCCAGCAGCTTTTACCCTGAGGATGGGGCATGGAGGCAGACAACGGTCTGGTTATCCAGCACTGGCGTCAGTCTGCCAGTCTCCTCATTGTATGCTCTCGCTGCTGAAGACCAAATGACCACTTTAACATATTAACTTAATGGATGAATCTGGCAGCAAATTGATTCCTCTGTGTTGGTAGAATAAATCCTTCACTCCTGCTTTGAATGCAAGACACCCATAGCGCTAATACATTCAACAACCTAGATGCTTATCGGTATCATACTTGGATAGTGTTGGGTAATTGCTTTGAAGAAAATCACGGAATTAAAAACACTTTTTAAACTTTTGATAAATATCTTCATATATCTAATTAATATTCCCTGAGGGCGATACCCAATTGCTTCTTAGTGATAACATCATCAATTTTGTAGACTGTTAAACAGTGAAAACATTACGTTAGCCTTACTAAGCAGGATAAAACACCGCGGGTGCAGTTGAGTGTGTTGACCCCTGAAGACACTGCGACAGAGGATTTATAACAGCACATCAGTGACAGTGTGATTGATGCTGGAAGATTTTGAGGGACAGCTGGCTCACGATAGAGCCATCAGTGTTCTGTTCGTTGTCATCTCATACAGCTGTTGTTAAGAGATCTTCTGCCCTCGACACATTCACTGTAGCTCCTGGACGTGGGGGACACATGACACATACACACTGCCTTCTGCATGGTTAACGGCATCAGTGCCATTACTGTATGTGTTCACTGACACTGCATTAAACCAGTGCAGAAATTCTAGGCCATGAATTCTCGTGCCGGACAACACTTGATCGACACAGGCAAGATGCTCACCAGCAAATCTTGAATGCCAACTGGCTGAATGTTGAATCAAGTTTTCACACAGAATTATTAATAAATAAGTTTATAAAAGTTTTTAAAATTTAGAACTGTACACAAAAATCCCACAGTCCCAGTGGTCTTATAAACAAGTAATTTGTCAGGCCTGTTAAAAAAAAAAGCATATATAATTGTGACTGGAATAACTAAGCTACACTACAAAAGCATTAGTTATTTAAGCAACACTTGCTGTGTCTAATTCTGAAGTATGCGCCCTCCAGAGGCTGAGGGTGTCTCATTACTGAAATTTCTTTCTTTAGAATGTAATGGTTACTTTTCTGAAATGAGGCAGGCAAACAGCTAATAAGGTGTCACTGGTTGCAAGGAAGCGCATGATGAAAGAGAATTCTAGGTCTTTAATTCAACAATAATAGCAATAGCTAAAATAGCTATTACTAGAACTAAATGAGGGAACTAATGAGTTAATTAATAAGCAACAGGTGAACTGACACAGTCTAGAAAAGGTCAAGACAGGAACAAACACAACGCAACACAAGGTGACATAAGGTTTATTATTCATGATCTGGATCGCATGTCAAACTGTCAAACTGCTGAAATCACGTGACAATGGCGGTCCAAATCATGAATCAATACGCTGATTCATTACCGTTTGAATCTTTATTTGAGGTTTGAAAACAAATGAGGAAGAGAAGACAATGCTGAATAAAGTTGTAGTTTTTTTATTTTTGGACCAAAATGTATTTTCGATGCTTCAAGAGATTAACTAACTGATGTCACATATGGACTACTTTGATGATGTTTTTATTCCCTTTCTGGACATGGACAGTAAAGTGTGCATACACTTGGATACGCCCTTGGACTAAATATAAAATATCTTAAACTGTGTTCTGAAGATGAACGTCTTACGTCGAACAGGTCTTACGGGTGTGGAACAACATTAGGGGGAGTCATTAATGACATCCATTTAATTTTTGAGTGAACTAACCCTTTAATAATGTATTAGGGCACTGTAAAATTTATTTAAAAAATAATGCTACTTTCACGTTCTATTAGAAATTTCGTAATTCCCACTTCCAAAGTTGTAATTACGAGCTCATTGCATTGAAGTGAGTGACTTCAAAGGCCTTTCATGTGCAATTTTTAACTGGGAAACTCGTATTTACTAGCCTGACGTGGTCATACTCAATTCTAGTCTGAATATGAGTCTGAAACTGCTCCATTGGGCTGTGATTATGGGGCGTGTTTCAACCGAACCAGGAAAGACATCAATTGGATAGAGCTACAACCAATCAGAGCAACGCATTGCCGAATGTCAACAGACTTCAACTGCACTGTGTTGCCATGTCTGTGTTTTTTCCGCGGGTTGTTTTCTATGTCCGTGGGTTGAAGCAACTATTATGTGATATATAGACCCATGAGTGCGAATTTTAAAATGATGACGTGCATGATTACGTTACTGTTGATCATCTGTCTTTCATCTTCTAAAGCCCGCCATGATGATTTCATTGGTCCGAACAGTTTCTGTTCGGGGATAATTACTCCTCTATGGAGCAAGGCCAGACCGAACTGCCCAACCTAAAATGTTTGTGGGCGGGGCTAAGTTCGGCTGGCATCCAGGCTACGTATTTACGATAATTCCGATACACTGTAAAAAACACAACTCGGAAAAAGTTTAAATGACTGATTTTGTTGTGTTAGTTCAGCAAAAAAATATCACACATTATAAAAAACACAAATTGAAAAAAGTTAAGAAGACTGATTTTGTTTTGGTGGTTCAGCAAAAATCCATACTGTAAAAATCTTGTACAACAACAAAAAAATTTTTTTCCCCCAAGCTTTTTCTTGTTGACTCAACTTTGGTAAATAACAGTTATACGAACTGAAAATAAGTTGTCAGTGAAACACAATTTTTTTTCCCCGGAGAGATGCAACTAATCTGTAACAAATCTTTTGTAGTTGAGCCAATTCAACATTTTGTGTCTTTTGGAAACAGAAGTTCTTTTTAAGAATGAACCAGTTCAGATGTAGACTTTTTTTTATTGGAAATTGTAGTAAAGTTCGATATAAGGAGGAAGGAAGAGGACACGGGGTCGGCTGGACGGTTGATGCTTGTCTCTTTATTTTCTCAATAACTCATAAACACACACTCATGTGTGAAATCTCATAAACACGATCTCTCGATCACTTCCGGGTCGGCACTTCCGGCTTCCGGTTACTCAGTCTCTGTACAGGGGGTTTGGCATTAACCGTCCGGGTTCTCTCTCTCCCCGATCTCCGGTTCCACTGATGTTTTATCCCCTCTCCGCGCTCATTACTAGAACAAGAGACAGGTGTTATTAATCTGCTTCCAACCCACTCACGTACCGCTTGTCCCGCGGCTCTCTCTCCCGCTGCAGACCTCGCTGAACCACGCCCCCCTTGCCACATACCCCCACCGCCCGACTCAGGCCGGGGAGCCGTCCGGCCTGCAGCCCCCCCCCCCATTTCTGGAGAGGAAGTCGGCCACAGCCATCTGAGCACCCGGCCTGTGGACCACCTGGAACTTAAAAGGCTGAAGAGCTAGATACCAACGGGTGATCCGCGCGTTGGTATCCTTCATGCGGTGGAGCCACTGGAGAGGAGCGTGGTCCGAACAGAGGGTGAACTCCCGCCCCAGAAGGTAATAGCGGAGGGTGAGAACGGCCCACCTGATGGCAAGGCACTCTTTTTCGATGGTGCTGTACTTAGCCTCTCTCTTCGAGAGCTTACGGCTAATGTACAGCACCGGCCGCTCTCCCCCCTCCACCTCCTGGGCCAGGACTGCGCCCAGCCCCCTGTCCGACGCGTCAGTCTGCAACAGAAAAGGGAGAGAAAAGTCAGGGGAGTGTAAAAGCGGCCCGCCACATAGAGCAGCCTTAACTCGGGTGAAGGCCTGCTGGCACGGCTCCGTCCATTGGACCGTATCTGGTAGCCCCTTTTTAGTAAGGTCAGTCAGAGGGCTGGTGAGGTCCGAATAATTTGGTATAAACCGTCTATAATATCCCGCCAGCCCCAAGAACTGCCTTACCTCCTTTTTGGTCTTGGGCCTCGGGCAGGTCGCAATTGCGGCGGTCTTATCAATTTGGGGACGCACCTGCCCATGACCCAAGTGGAAGCCCAGATACCTTACCTCCACCCGCCCAATTGCACACTTCTTCGGGTTGGCCGTGAGCCCCGCTCCCCTCAACGACCTCAAGACCGCCCGGACATGCTGCATATGCCGCTGCCAATCGTGACTGTAAATCACGATGTCGTCCAGGTAGGCAGCAGCATATGCGGCATGGGGACGCAAAATCCTGTCCATGAGGCGCTGAAAGGTAGCGGGTGCCCCGAACAAGCCGAAGGGAAGCGTGACGAATTGGTGCAATCCGAACGGCGTGGTGAAGGCTGTTTTTTCTTTGGACAATGGAGACAAGGGGATCTGCCAATAGCCCTTCGTTAAGTCCAATGTCGAATAAAATCGAGCCGTGCCCAGCCGATCAAGCAACTCGTCAACCCGCGGCATTGGATACGCGTCGAATTTCGACACTGCGTTCACCTTGCGGTAGTCCACACAGAACCTGACCGAGCCGTCGGTTTTAGGGACCAAAACGATCGGGCTCGCCCAGTCACTGTTGGACTCCTCTATTACTCCCATATCGAGCATTGCCCCTAATTCTTCCTGAACTACTTTTTTTTGTGTTCAGGTAAACGATACGGCCGGCTGCGAACTACCACGCCCGGCTCGGTCTCGATATGGTGCTGAATTAAGTCGGTACGTCCCGGTAGGGGCGAGAACACGTCGGCGAATTCCGCCTGTAGTTTTGAGAGATCAGTGAGTTGGGACGGTGAGAGGTGATCTCCCCCAGGGGCCAGTGCGACCGATTGTGCTTTGATGCTCGCCTCTGGCCCGAGATCATCCTCTCCCCCGATCACCGTCGCCAACAACACTGATTCGACCTCATTCCATTTCTTCAGGAGATTGAGGTGATATATTTGCCGTGCCCCGTTCCTATCGGACCGTATCACTTCATAATCGAGGTCTCCAACCTGTCGTGCGACCTCAAACGGCCCCTGCCACTTCAACATTAATTTAGAGCTCGATGTAGGGAGTAATACGAGCACTTTCTCTCCCGGTGTGAATTTGCGTAGTCTCGTACCCCTGTTATACGACCGGCTTTGGCGGTCCTGGGCTTGCAACAAATTCTCCCTAGATAGCCGCCCCAAGGTGTGGAGTTTTGTTCGCAAGTCCAGCACATATTGAATTTCGTTTTTGGCCAAAGAAGGCCCCTCCTCCCAAGTTTCTCGTAGGACGTCCAGCACCCCCCGGGGCTGCCGTCCGTAGAGAAGCTCGAAGGGGGAAAACCCCGTGGAGGCTTGCGGGACCTCCCGCACAGCGAATAAGAGGGGTTCTAACCACCGATCCCAATTTTTGGCGTCTTCCTGTACGAATTTACGGATCATGGATTTAAGAGTGCGATTAAATCGTTCGACCAAGCCGTCTGTTTGTGGGTGATAGACGCTTGTCCGAATCGATTTGATGCCCAATAACCCGTATAATTCGCTTAGCGTGCGTGACATAAACGCCGTGCCTTGATCAGTGAGGATTTCCTTCGGAATCCCCACTCGGGAGATTAAACGAAACAGTGCGTCCGCAACACTCTTCGCCGAGATGTTGCGGAGAGCCACTGCTTCCGGATATCGTGTTGCGTAGTCCACGATAACTAGCGCAAAACGATGTCCGCGTGCGGATCGCTCTAATGGCCCGATGAGGTCCATCGCAATTCTCTCGAAGGGGACCTGCATTAATGGAAGGGGGCGCAATGGCGCTTTTGGGGAGGCCAGGGGATTCACCAACTGACATTCAGGACAAGACGCGCACCACCTGCGCACATTGTCGTGAATGCCTGGCCAAAAAAATCGGGTCATTAAACGATTCAGCGTGGCCGCCTGTCCCAGGTGGCCCGCCATTGGGTTAGAGTGAGCCGCCTGGAAAAGCATTTCCCGGCGGCTCTTTGGTACTAACAACTGGGTTGTATCCACTTTTGTCTGAGCATCTTGGGTCACTCGATACAACCTATCCTTAATTATGGCAAAATAAGGATACGTGACGGGCAAGGCGGGTTGAAGGGACTGACCGTCGATCGTGCGGACCTGTTGGAAAGCATGTTTTAGGGTATCGTCTTGAGACTGCTCCAGAGGGAAGTCATCGCGGTCCGAGAGAATCAGTCTCTCGACCCCGCTCGGTTCCTCTGAAGCAGTTCCCGAGGGTCCCGTATCAGTCTCGCCAACCTGCACCCGCACCGCCCCGTTCCTAGCCTTGTTCCCCCAAGCGGCATCCGCGCATATCGACCCCAATAACGCCGGAAAGGCGGGCCAATTCGTCCCCAGAATTAGCGGATGCCGGAGGTGGGGACTAACCGCCACCTCAACACTATGATTTTCTCCCCTAAACTGTATCGTGACTGGGACAACCGGATATTCCACCACATCCCCGTGCACACACCGCACCTTAACCATGCGGCTTGTATCCAATGCCCCAGGCTGCATCAGGCTTTGATGGATCGAGGTTTGGTTACATCCTGAATCCACCAAGGCCTGATATGTACCCCCCTTGATACTCACAGGAACTTGGTACTCTCCTGCTTGATCAGGGGTGGTCCGCTGAACGTCCGGGACCCGGATCATTGTCCCGATGTCCATCATTGGACATCGGTCCACAAAATGGTCCGGGTCGCCGCACCGCCAGCAGGCCAGCCCAGGCCTGCCCGCCGCCCCTGCGGCGGGGAGTGGGTTGGAATATGAGCGTGGAGGGGGGGTGGAACCGGAACCGTTATCCCCGCCCGACCCCAGCAGCCCCGCCCCCCTGGGCGGGGCCCTCGAACTCCCGTACTGTCCTGGGCCCATTCCACCCCGACCTCTGGGGGGAATGCGAGGGGGCCCTGGAGGGCGGGACCTAGGGAGAGGGACAGGGCGAGAAGGAGAGACAGAGGGGGGAGAGAGAGAGGGAGAGGTTAGTCGGGGTTCGCCGACCCCCGGGCACGCCACCAGATGGTCCTCCGCCAGGTTGATGGCCGTCGTCAGCGACGTGGGCCGGTGGCACTGGACCCACTCGGCGGTCTTCTTAGGTAGCCGAGTGATGAACTGCTCCAGTACCACCAGATCGACGATGTGGTCCACGTCGCTTCCACCGGCCAATAGCCATTTGCGGCAGGCGTCCCGGAGCTGGTGGGCCATCGCGAAGGGCCGGCCGGTCTCCCCCCACTCCAGCGAGCGGAACCGCTGACGGTGCTGTTCGGGGGTCCGACCGACCCGCTGGATGATGGCCCTCTTCAGATCTTCGTAATCCAGGAGGTTCGCCACCGGCAGTTGTTGGGCGGCCGCCTGGGCTTCTCCGGTGAGCAGTGGAATAAGGCGCACCGGCCACTGTGCCCGGGGCCACCCGCAGGCCTCCGCTGCTTTCTGAAACAGATCGATGAAGGCCTCGGGATCGTCTTGTGGCCCCATCTTGTGTAGGGGCACGTGGACCGGTGCGCTGGCGAGCCCGGCGGCTTCGGTGCGAACCTCCCGGTCTATCCAGCTCCGGAACCTCTCGCGGTCCTCTTGCTGGCCGCGGACGATGGCCTCGAATCGGCGCTCCTGGTCCGCCCGCAGCTCCAGCATGGACTGATGTTGTTCCTGGTGGAGGGCCGCGAGAGAGGTGATAATGTCCGCAAACGGCGTGGCGGAGGGCGTTGGTGTAGTCATGGCGGCGGCGCGGTCCTACTTCCTCCCGGGTTTCGGCACCACTGTAGTAAAGTTCGATATAAGGAGGAAGGAAGAGGACACGGGGTCGGCTGGACGGTTGATGCTTGTCTCTTTATTTTCTCAATAACTCATAAACACACACTCATGTGTGAAATCTCATAAACACGATCTCTCGATCACTTCCGGGTCGGCACTTCCGGCTTCCGGTTACTCAGTCTCTGTACAGGGGGTTTGGCATCAACCGTCCGGGTTCTCTCTCTCCCCGATCTCCGGTTCCACTGATGTTTTATCCCCTCTCCGCGCTCATTACTAGAACAAGAGACAGGTGTTATTAATCTGCTTCCAACCCACTCACGTACCGCTTGTCCCGCGGCTCTCTCTCCCGCTGCAGACCTCGCTGAACCACGCCCCCCTTGCCACAGAAATGTTTGGTTACCATTTCCGTGATCAGTGTTTCCTTTAGTTAGGGAGTTTGAGCCTTAGCGGACTGTATGAGTTTGTAACAGTGTTTAACAAAACACATTATTTGTTGCAAAGAATGCTGTAACCAATGATCAGGTGATCTAGAGAACAGCATTATAAAGGGGAGTAGTTAACTACTTTATTCATGATTAAAGCTACACTGTGGGATATTTTCTCCCATTTAGTGGTGAAAAGGTATATGACCATCCAGTGAATAGTTTCTGTTCCTCTCAATTCTGATTTTGTTTGAACTCCTACGGTGGCCGATTTAGTCCAAGATTAACATGAAAATCCCCCTCTTCACATTCGACACGGTGCCATCGAGTGTTAAAACGCGAAAGTCGAAGCTTGAATTTATGGGCATGTCCCTCTTTGGCTAATGTACTTTCAAGCTGGAGGGGCAACATGGTGACCGGCATTCGAACCCCTCACCCGTATGTATTTTCATGAATGCCATATTATAAACTTAAGAGAATACTTTATTACTTGAAAGAAGTAAATATACATCAATGAGCACATATATTTGTGATAAGTGTTTTAAGTGATTTTTTGTATAAATGGTATATTATATTTACCAACAATTTTTTTTTTTTTTGCAGCAGATCAGTCATTCTGAATTTTGATTTTTAAATACATTGTGGGAACTTTTTTTAGACACACACAGACATCTAGAATCAGCATATGAATCTCAACAATGGTGAAATGTTTCATGCTGCAATGCATGATGGGAGCCCTCATTTTAATACTATGTTGGCTCCCAGCATGCATTGCGGCATGAAGCCATTGATTTATTAACTGCCCAACCAAAGGAAACACTCATCACCAAAATGGTGATGTCCAAATGATTTTCAATTTAAAAATCAACATCTAAACCTGTTTCCAATGGACAAAATTTCTTGAATTGGCTCAACTACTAAATATTTTTTCACTGAATAGTTGCATATCTCCAGAAAAAAAAAGTCTAGTTGACACAACAACAACAACAACAACAACAACAACAACAACAACAACAACAACAACAACAACAACAACAACAACAACAAAAATGTCACAGACAACTTATTTTCAGTTCGTATAACTGTGATTTACAAAAGTTGAGTCAACAAAAAAAAAGCTAGTGGAAATTGGTACTTTATAAAGTTAAACCAACACTTGTTAAACCAACACAGTGTATATGCTAAAATTAACATGAACTAAGACTTATAAATGCTGTAGAAGTATTGTTTGTTTGTTCATGTTTACTAAAAGTATTTTTAACTAATTAAACCTTATTGTAAAGTGTTACCATATAACAGCATTTATTCATATTTATAACATACATTTTGATTTTAAAACTCTATTAGTGCACTTTGAAATCTACATGCATGTTGTAGAAGTAAGCTTAATTTTAGTAGCTTCAACTAGCATCTAATGTTAGTAAATAAAATCTTATTTGGACAGTGTTACCATTATTTCTAACTTTTTGAGACAGACTTTTCAATGAATCATTTGAACCAGTTCAATAAACTGGCATTGAACGATTAGCTCATGAATCAGAGTGAATCATTTCTAGCATTTATCAAGTCAATGACTCAATGAATGGCTCATTTACTTAAAGAACCGAATGTATTTTATAACAAGTTTATTAAATGAAATGAGACTTTACATGAGGTTGTATGGAATGCCAGAGATATAAAATGCATGCTTGGATGCAAATTAAAGTGTAAACATGAATACCTGGATTCCACACCTGTTATTGAACAAAACTATATAATCAAACATCAATATTCAGCATTATACAGTTTATTCATCTAAAGGAAGTGCATAATTCTGTATTAATTAATAATCAACGAAGACAGTTATGGTGACTCTTGTGAATAATATATGAAAGAATCCTTAGATAAGGAATGCTAACTATTCAACGTCCCAGCATGAACTGAGCACGACCCATGGATGCCTCTTTGCTTGTCAGTGCATGAGTACACAGGTATGTTTGTCCTGACATGTGCAGTGTAGGGCGTCTGAAACACAAGTTACCTTGATCAAAGCTACCAGATGAGTTGGGGGAAAGCAATCTCCAAATGGCAGGTAGTTATGTAAAAGGTCACTTTTTCCTGTGATTTGCAGCTCTAGGTAAAGAGGGATGACACATACAGGGTTACATGGAAGTAAAGAACATGTGGTGACCTATCTAGAATCACTTTATTCATCTTGTACTTATTTTGAAAACCACGATTAACATAAAAGCTGCCATGGATGTTTGTACAATGCAAAATTCTCATCAGCAGAAAAGTCAAATTGATTATTCTAATGCAGGATGCAAAAATGAAAGGAGTAGATTCAGGAAGAAGATTTAAAATATGATTATGATGCTCATAAAATGCATTTAGTTTTTTGAGTTTGATATTTTATGCAACATCCAAATAACGTCATATGCACATACAAAAGCTGCTGTGTGGTATCTAAAATATGTATTATGTATTAATATAATGCATTTATCCTCAGTAACGTCTTCTACAGTAAAGTTCCTAATAGGAAACCTTTTAAAAATTCATAGACATTCTTTTTCATAAGAAGCAATTCTTGTCATTAGCAGAATGGGTGTTTTATTCAAAGGAAAGTTCAGAGAGCAGAAAGCACATGCTTTTTGTGTCATTTAAAAATCAATGAAGACTGTGTTGCTGCAAACGTGTTGGAAGTTGCAGTTTTGTGTCTTGCTTTGAGGTTGAGGTTTTCTTCTGCATGACAGAACTCCCCCGCTGGAAAAATTAATTCCTCTTTCTAAACCAGAACGCGTCTTTAGACCTTCAGTCACACAGTCTGCGGTGCAACGTGTAATGAGGATGCAAGGTCGTTTTTGATGACGAAGCCTTCAACCCACGGTCCATTAGAATGACTGAGAGGTGATGATGGAAAACATCAAAACCTTCAGATATCAATACAATCCTGACTTAATGAACCTCATAGGTACATGTTTGACTCTCTAGCCTCCATTTAAAGATCAATGTTTGAAATACAATTAAAAAAAAACGTTTAAATTAAATGATTAATTCATACAAAAGTTCCCAAAACCTGTATGAATTATTGCTTTATCTGTGCTGTTCACAATTTAAGGGCTGGAGGCTTTAAGCTTCAAAAATAGTTGAAAGGAACCATAAAATAAGTCCATATGGATCAGACTCTGCAATTAAAGCATTTTAATGTCATACAAAAGCTTTAAGTGATGAACAATCCTAAGTTTAAATAATTTACTTTACTTTGTTAGCCAGTGTAACCAAATCTTTGACCTGAAATTGAGAACCAGATCATCCAATCCACAAATGAATCAAATGTTTGTAAACTGAATGAACTGATTCATTGAATGGTAACACTTTACAATAATGTCTTTGGAACTAACATGAACCAAACATGAGCAATACTTTACTGTATTTGTTAATAAAGTTAGTTAATCATTGTTTGTTCATGTTACTTTACAGAACATTAACTAATGTTAACAAATACAACTTTCGATTTCAATAATGTATCATAAATGTTGAAATGAACATGTTAGAACAAATATTAATAAATGTGTAGAAGTGCAGCATATTTGTTAACTATAGTTAATGTTAGCTATTGAAGCCTTATTATAATGTGTAACCAAGATATTGCTCAAAAGAATGATTTATTCATGAACTGGATATTTTCTTTTTTTATGAATTCTCATGATTATGACAAGCTGTGGTAATTGCGGATATAACAATTTTCGGATGCAAAACATGATAAATGTCTGTCTGGCTACAGAAGACCTGGAATATGGACCACTTTTATGATCATTTTATAATAGGTTTTTTGTGTCATTTTAGAGCTTGGGAGTCTAAATGTCCAGGATATTCTTTAAAAATTGAGCTTTTGTGTTCCACAGAAATAATGAGAGGTGTTTGGAAGAGGGCGAGTGAATGATGGAATTTTTCCTTTTTCCTTTTAATAGAAGCAGGCACAAATAAAAAATATAAAAAAAGATATACATGGTTGCACTAGGGGGCACTATTGATGCACACAGTATTGCTTATCATCCCCTTTCTACTGGGGGGAACCACCCCTTTTCATCTCCGACTAAGCTTTAATATACGATTTGATAATGTGTGAGTGTTAATTTGAGAATGACAAACAGACGCTCTATCCTAAGCAGGTTTGATGATGACATCAATCGTAATGCACTATTTTAAATTCAGCACTGCCTTGCCAGTCATTCTGTTGAAACATTTCCTGTAAAACAATATAATTTTGACGGCTAGTTTAAAAGAAAAGGCTTCAGCACAAGGGGAGCTACAATGTATGTGGGTCTTTTTTTATGAAGTTGTTCAATGACTTCTGTTTGAGTGGTAAATAACACTAATGTTTTTTTTTTAAGGGAAAATCTAAATATGCTGCTATCTCTCGGTGCAACAGAATGAGTTCCCTCATCCCAGATTGTGCGCCAACCTCTGTATAATAGGCCAGTGACCCACTTCTCACCCTTTTCTAATGGCAAGCCATTTCTCTTTTGTTGTCATGCTCACTTCATAAGAGAAAAAAGACCTCATGAATGCTCTCTGCCCCAAGTGCCTTAGTGCAGAGAGGAGCAGTTGACATGCCGTCACCATGGTAAAGAACTCCCAGCAACAACAAAGCTATCGTGGCTAACGCAGATATCCCTGGTGACTTTGAGAGATACCGTCTTGGAGCAAAAAGCTGCCATTTTTTTTTCAGGATGAGCAGGGCGTTGGTGCTCGGTGCGTGTCTGTTTCTGTGATAACAAGACCTAAAAACATAAAAAACGAACGGAAGAGTCTCTCATGCCAATATTGAGAGCTCTATCCTTTGATGAGGATGTCACGCTCAAGTTTTCAAATGATTGTGTCAGCTACAAGAGCCTTGGTGCTTCCTGTGGTGTCGCTCAGAAGTGATGTGAACTCATCTAGTTTGACAGGAGCTTTTCATTGATGCCGTTGCCCCCTTGATGTCAAGAAATTAATAATTTAATTTATAGAGCTCTTCTGATTGGCCAAGGTTAGCTTTCCAAGAGCGCTGATATTTAATAAAACAGTTTAACAGCATGTCCATTGGTTCCTTTATGGGTTATCACTCTGCTTGATTCAAGAAAAACTGTCTGAGCATTAGTGATTGGGATTTTTTCAGTTACTCTTTCTGTGAGATACTGCATGGCAAGAGTCTTTGAAACATTCATTCAAATTAATTCAAAAACGCTGATTCATTTTGGACTGGAGCTAAACAAGTGAAGAGCTGAATCCGAATATGCCTCCTTTCCTATAGGAAAGTATATAGTACAAATTATATATGATCAATATATATGAAGTTATGACAACTTTTTTTTAAATTTGCTTCTCAAAATACAGTGCCTTGCGAAAGTATTCGGCCCCCTTGAACTTTGCGACCTTTTGCCACATTTCAGGCTTCAAACATAAAGATATAAAACTGTAATTTTTTTGTGAAGAATTAACAACAAGTGGGACACAATCATGAAGTGGAATTAAATTTATTGGATATTTCAAACTTTTTTAACAAATCAAAAACTGAAAAATTGGGCTTGCTAAATTTTTCGGCCCCCTTAAGTTAGTACTTTGTAGCGCCACCTTTTGCTGCGATTACAGCTGTAAGTCGCTTGGGGTATGTCTCTATCAGTTTTGCACATCGAGAGACTAACATTTTTGCCCATTCCTCCTTGCAGAACAGCTTGAGCTCAGTGAGGTTGGATGGAGAGCGTTTGTGAACAGCAGGTTTCTTCCAGAATGGTCCTGTATGGCTCCATCCATCTTCCCATCAATTTTAACCCTCGTCCCTGTCCCTGCTGAAGAAAAGCAGGCCCAAACCATGATGCTGCCACCACCATGTTTGACAGTGGGGATGGTGTGTTCAGGGTGATGAGCTGTGTTGCTTTCACGCCAAACATAACATTTTGGTTTCATCTGACCAGAGCACCTTCTTCCACATGTTTGGTGTGTCTCCCAGGTGGCTTGTGACAAACTTTAAACAACACTTTTTATGGATATCTTTAAGAAATGGCTTTCTTCTTGCCACTCTTCCATAAAGGCCAGATTTGTGCAGTATACGACTGATTGTTGTCCTATGGACAGAGTCTCCCACCTCAGCTGTAGATCTCTGCAGTTCATCCAGAGTGATCATGGGCCTCTTGGCTGCATCAGTCATCAGTCTTCTCCTTGTATGAGCTGAAAGTTCAGAGGGACGGCCAGGTCTTGGTAGATTTGCAGTGGTCTGATACTCCTTCCATTTCAATATTATCACTTGCACAGTGCTCCTTGGGATTTTTAAAGCTTGGGAAATCTTTTTGTATCCAAATCAGGCTTTAAATTTCTCCACAACAGTATCTCGGACCTGCCTGGTGTGTTCCTTGTTCTTCATGATGCTCTCTGCGCTTTAAACGGACTGTCTGAGACTATCACAGTGCAGGTGCATTTATACGGAGACTTGATTACACACAGGTGGATTCTATTGATCATCATTAGTCTTTTAGGTCAACATTGGATCATTCAGAGATCCTCACTGAATTTCTGGAGAGAGTTAGCTGCACTGAAAGTAAAGGGGTCAAATAATTTTGCACGCCCCATTTTTCAGTTTTTGATTTGTTAAAAAAGTTTGAAATATCCAATACATTTAATTCCACTTCATGATTGTGTCCCACTTGTTGTTGATCTTTATGTTTGAAGCCTGAAATGTGGCAAAAGGTCGCAAAGTTCAAGGGGGCCGAATACTTTTGCAAGGCACTGTATGTGGGTGTGCTATGCCCATATACTCTGCATATTACACACAGGGACACAAAGCAGCACACAAAATTATTTAAATATTAAAAATATTAAAAATAAAAGGATTTCTCTCTGGAGAAGCATTCAGTGTTTCCGGTTGCAAATTCTGCTCTGTAAATAGCGACTCCGGCATGGTTCAAGCACAACTGGTTTTTAAAGGGAATGAGACTCTGATTGGTTTATTGCACTATATGACCAGAACACACCCATGGCTCATTAAGAGACTAGGTACAACCCTATTAGACCATGCGCCGGGACCGCTGAACATTTTTCCTGTCATTAAACTAGCAAAAGTGGATTCGGACACATCCAAAGTGCACCTGCGCTAAACACTTTCAGCTCATGCACTCAGATCGTTAAAATAGGGTCGTTTACATTAATTTATACAATATTCAACTATTTTAAGTAAGTATAATGCAATTAAGTTTGAATGAGTTAAACATCGAAGTTTATTGTACTTAAAAAAATGAAGGCAGCAACTTTAAAAAAATAAAATACTTTTTTTAGTGGTGAAAAAGGTGTGTCAAAGAGTAGTATGTTCAGAGTCACAGCATTCTTTAAACTGTAGGCAAAGAATGCACACAGATGACCTACTACTTCTTGCTAGATTCTGAAGTGCACATCTATTGGACACTTTAGATGTTCACAAGTACCTACTCAGAGCAAATGTGTTTATAAGTGAATGATTGAATCATTCTCTCAAATGATTTATTCAACAACACCACTGATGTGTTTGAAATGCGGAGTGTTTGAATAAGCTTTGGCTTTGATTGAAACTATTTTCATTTGCAGAACAAGAACAGAAAAGGTAACTGGTATTTATTGTGTCTAAAATGTAAGTTACTCAATATTAATTGACTAATTGAATAGTTGTATAAAAGCAGTAACAATGAGTTTTTGCCTGAGATATCAGCATTGATGTGTCTGATATTTAGCATTCCTGCTCATCTGGTATTGTAGTGCTGTAGTGCAGTGATGTCAAACTGTTCGTGTTGAAAATTGATGGCATAGTTTTTGCTTATTCTGCAAAAAGCAGCAAATAAATTAAGTGAGGGGATATGAAAGTGAAGTCTAAGTATTTGTGAGCTCATTTTTCCTTAAGCACTTTGGAATGGGATAGAGTCTAGGCCACGTTCCAAGGGGCATTTCTTCACAAGAATATTAATTTAAGTTATTTGTGCTTCTGTTCAATCTGCAGATTTGACTGCTTGCACTTTAAGCAATCCATGTGGAAATAATCTGAGATTATCTGTCCCCTTCTGATGCTCCACATTTTCATAACGGATTTCCCAAAACAAGTGCATCCCTGTTCCCACAGTGAAATGACTAGGTCATCTTTTTGTCTGGATAGCATCTGTTTTTGTCAGCAAGCTCTCTTTATGATTAAGGACAACAGACTCTTTTTCGGAAAAACAAGACGCTGCTCTGCTGGAAATATCACAGCGAGCTGAATATATGCTTGCATGTTTGTTTTTTGGTCTTGCCCTTCATTTTACACAAGAATACAATAACAACTCCCACCTATATGGTTTTACAAGATTCCAGTCTATGAAGAACAAGTGGGTTTTGAGTAATCTTGGCCAATCATTGTCCCCGATTTCCTTCTAAACTCAGATAGAAACATGTTTTACAGATGTACTGAAACCCCCTCAGGCTTTCTCTGTGCTTTCAGCTGTGGAGTCCTTAAGGCACTGCTTCACTATCCTACAAGCACACCTCTCCAAGTACCAATTGAGTGTTGATATCAATCCTTGATGAAGTGCTAGAGGATTGGCAATGGCCTGGGGGGAGAGGATGCAGGGATCACAAAAAACAAATATTAGTGAAAGGATTTAAGAGCAAGACTGCGAGACTGTGGGTGGGAGTCGACTCAGATGGTGGAGAATTTCACAATAACATGATGAGCTGAGGTAGTGAACCACAAATCAACTAATAGATAGACAAACAGACAGAAAGACAGACAGGAAATTACAAGGTGCCGTTGTGTGGAAACAAGCTTTTCTTTTTCAATTTACATCCAATTGATTTCAAGTAATTGCCTAATGCATGGTTGCCATCCATCCTTCTTGAACACACTGCCTGTTTTTTGTTCTAACAATGTCTTTAAGATTCATCATCATAATAACAGAAAAGCCATTTTACATTGAACTTTAATAATATTAATCATGCAGCTATATACATTAAATGAGATTAGAAATACGTGAACACCTTAAATTTCATCCTGTGGCAACACTTTTCTGGAATAGAAACATTTGCCTTAGGTAGACACTGCGACTACACTTGCACATCTATATTAAAACACAGCCAAAGGCCTGTTAAAATTCGAACTCTTCACGCTCTCTCACACTTCTGACAGATAAATCTGAAATTGTATTCTCTTTTTCAGGATACAGGGGTTATGTGGATGACTAGGGGCATCATGCATTGTTTTTTCTGATCAAAAATACAGTAAAAACCGTGTGAAATATCATTACGATTTGAAAAACCGCTTGCCATTTTTATATGTTAAAATGTAATTTATTCCTGTGATAGCAAAGCTAAATATTATAAATAAGTGTCATATTTTTTAGTTCTGTCAAACGATTAATCACGATTAATCACATCCAGTAATAATATATTTGTGTTTACTGTATATAATTATTAAAATATATGCATCTAGCATTTTGTAATTTATATATAAAATATTTATATATCATATAAAAGAAATATATGTTTATGTGTGTGTGTGTGTGTGTGTGTGTGTGTGTGTGTGTGTGTGTGTGTGTGCGTGTGTGTTTGTGTATGTGTGAGTGTGTGTGTGTGTGTGTGTGTATTCTAATATAATAATAACACAGTACACACATACTATATTATATAGACACAAAACACAAACTTTTATTTTGATGTAATTAATCACGATTAATCGTTTGACAGCAGAAAACCTTGATACATTTATTTTTCAAAATACTTTTATGAAAAGAAAGTTTAAAAGAACAGCTTTTATTTGAAATATAAATATTTTGTAACATAAATGTCTTTTTTGTTACTTTTGATCAATTGAATGCATCCTTGATAAATAAAAACTTTGAAAACATTGTGTATTAATACTCTAATACAATATTAATGATGAAAATAATATATATATATTTATATATTATTTAAATGTATATTACTTGTTTTTTTAAAAAAGTATTTAATTGCACAGCAAGTGAACATTTTTCTAAATTATTTTTGGCAGTGCATTCAAATTTACTTGGCTTAAAAATCTGTTTGAATATGCATGATGTATCTTTGGAAGCCTTTTAAATACTCAATTTCACCACATGGATCTATGAAATCTGTGTCTGTCATTGGAACTCCTTGCAGGCCGATGAAATGGCATGGAGGCAGTGTAAGATTTTGGTATCTGGTGGCCTGCAGTGTCCAGGATAAATAAGCACTAGATTGTTTGTTTACTCTGTGAATGACAAGTGGGAGTAGAGAGGCCGGGGGGAACAGATGGACAAGGTCTTCAGGGGGCTTCAGAAACACTTCAGTTGCAAAGCCGTTTCACCTCACTGAGGGGTTTGGCAAAGTCAAAGACACCCTCTTGTCTGCTCATTCTCCTGATGTTTGAAAATGAGCTCAGGCAGTTCCCTCACCACGCTCTGATCTGTCAGCCTGATTGGTGCCTCCATAACACCTCGCACTTGTGTCGACAGCAGCTTTCGACAATCACGGCTGGCAAATCAGGCTGTTCTCTGACAAAAATGACCGGCGGACACCATCCTGTTTTTGACAAGGAGGGCAAGGCTCCGGTCACTCACGAGCGCATCTCATTGCTAACGGACCAAGACTCTTGCAGCGCTCCCTGGAAACACACACCTGTTTCTGCACTAAAAATATCAAGGAACAATATCTAAGTCCATCTGTCACTTATGAGACTCCGCTGACATTTTTAATCAGATGGACAATGTGACTGTTCGGCGGTATTATTGAGCCACCAGTAAACAGCCAACTGTGGCCATGGAGGTTGTCTCTAACTGAATTCAATATGATCTTCTATGTCAGGAAAGGAAACAAAGAGAGCTTGCTGATATGAGTAGGCAGCCATAAAAGGCTGGCTTCAGTGCTTTTCTATGCAGTCTGCAAAATCCTTTGAGGTTCAGCCTTGCTTTGAGATTATTAAATCGGAAATGCATCAAAGAATGAAGCAATGAATTGCCTATTATTGCCAAATTATTACTGTTTGGAGATGCAGCCAGGATTGTGTGCAGCAATTTTTCTCTCTCCACCCTTTAATACTTTCCTAGATTTCTGTCATGGGGATAATGCCTGCTACAAAATAAGCAGCAAGTGCGCAATTTAATAACAAAGCAGCTGTGCATTGCAAGGATCACACCCTTCGATTCAAAATGTACAAATTCCTTAAGATCATGATCTAATAAACTCTTTGCGGAAGAGATGCAACCTTGTGTATTTTCTTAAATGTCTACAATTACAATCACAAATAACTGCAGCACCCTGTCGCTAATGTCTGGGGAATAATGTGTCTTTTTACTCCACATGAGTGTCTATGAAAAAAGGCTGGAAGAGTAAAGAAGGCAGCATCCGTGTTTGAACAATGGCGAAATTGGCCCCGGTGTGTAAAAGAGGCGGTAATGATCTTAATATCTCTCCTATAAATTAAATTCAAATAGCCATTTCATCCGCTAATGGATGCATAATTCCAGAGTTATAATTGTACTCCATTAGATCATTCACTAGCCGATGCCTCTGAAAGGGTACCGTTGAGGAATGGAAAGCCAGGAAGTGGCACTGTTGTCTTCAGAGCTGAAGTATCATCATGTACATCAGATCCATTTTATCCGTTGTCAAATGCTTTCGTTCACTCGCGGAAAGAGCACCGTATAATCTCTAGCACCCAGTTCACTTTCATTCTCTACTATTGCTCCTTCTTTCAGAGCTTTGGCAAGCTTTAAGCCGTGCCTGACAGGTCTATTTCGCTGTCCTTCACAGTCAGTATGTGCGGGTCCTGGGAGCTCCAGTTGGCTGCTGACCCTCTGGGGGATTATGTCTCTACACTAACCTGTGAGAGTGAGGGTTGAGGGGGTAATTAAAACTAAATAATAAAAGTTGCTCTTCAATCTAGGGGTGAAATTTCAGATCAATGAAGCCAGAGGGAGGGCAGCTGTTTCCTGCCCTAGGCGTACACTGCTTTACACAGCGTAATTTAAACACCAGGATACCGACTTAGTCTTCACAAATCCATTTTCTTCCTGAAACCATTGACACTTTGAGTTAATAACCAAAGTTATTGTGTCACTGTCACTAGAAATAAAAACAATTAAATGACAACGTCTATCTAAACTTAGATAAGAATATGACTGACACAATACATAAATAGCAATAGTTAGTTCTTGTAAAAAACACCACCCACTACATTCAAAACAGCCTGAAGGAGTTTAAGGAGACTGTATTTGTTTCTTTGCTACAATACCATTGTCTTTCACAATGCATCTGAAATCTAAAAACAAGTTTTGGAAATGCTAATTCTGCTCTAAATGCTGTGAAGTCAGTCCTGAAGTTACAACTAGCCATGTTAGTCATGAAAAACATAAAACCAGAGAACAGCAAATAATTCTTTGTGCTCAAGAAAAACATGGTGCCTCATGTCATTGTAAACACAATGATGAAAGAGAAAAATGCAGGATTAAACAAAGCTTTTCGCATACACAAAGAACAAATCCAAAAAGGAGGTCCATTGCTGCTTTGGTATTTGCCACTGCAACATTATAAATTGTTGGTTTTGCCCTTGGTAAAATGCCTGCTTTATATTTCAGAAAAAAAGGGAATGAAGGATAAAGGACAGTGTCACGTAAGGGCTGTATCTAAAATGAACTTAACCTTTTATCTCTTGCTGTACCTACTGTAATAACAGTACTTTGATATATGCTATAGTTCTGAAGGACAACCCATTCTCACTCCCAAGGCGTCAACATCTGAAGCATGGTCATGTGCCTTCCACAATGCGTCTTGTGGAATGAATACCTTTAGCATCTTCAGTTTGTCACAATGAAGACACTAAAGGTACCCCTAGGCGTTTTTTTTTTCGATGTGTTGGGTCCTTCATTGATTTCAATGACAAAAATTTGGCATCATACACAGTATACTTGTAGCCTAGAAATCTAGACGCACCCTAGCGGCAGCAAATCTAATCTGCCCACGAGTGTCGTCTAGCAACTCTCAATACCCTTCTGAGCTGTAATCGCCAAACTCTTGCCAGACCAATCACATTGGCCCTCATTTATCAAAAGTGCGTACACCAAATTTCCAGCGTACACCTTGCGTACACCCAAACCCACGGTGACTTTGAGATTTATCAATATGGACGTTGGCGTACGGCACGCTCAAATCCTACGCCAGCTCAGGAGGTGGTGTACGCACGTTTGAGTTAGTGTGAAAATGCGCAGAAAAGCAATTCCTAACACCACAAAACGCACTGACAAGATATGCTATATGACCCACTGTTAAAAACCACAACAACAACATTAAGTGTTTATTTTTGTGCAACATGAACGTCAATGTTTAATTTGTGTGACTTTACCAAAGCGTTTGATTTGTAGGAATATGTAATCCTCCAGTTGCGAGCCTGTGCGCTTTATATGACGTTTCAGGCCCGCCTGGCCCAGCAGCTGCGCACGGACTGGGACTAAAATAATTCAGACTGACAAAATAATAAAAATGACCTTCTTCTTTTAAATAATAATAAAATCAATAAAAATGACACCCTTCTTCTACAAGCGTCATTAAGAATAATAATCATAATAATAATAATAAGAATCTTACAAATCGTCATGTAATTATTAATGTGAATGAATCTTACTCCACATCACATCATCATCACTATTGTACACCCCAATACATGTGCCGTGATACGAAATTAAATGCTAATTTTTTCAAAACGTGCTGTAAAATAATGCATTGTGATGGTAATTTATCATCCAAACAGCTTTAAACTGCTGGAGTGCGCTTCTCAACCTCCACACTATTAAGAGTACTCGTTATTTGTGTCCATATTTTGTTTTTGTAGGTGCCTTTAATTCCACTCTTTAAACTCCCAAATAAAACAATTTCGTTTTTTTTCCCACTTCCCTGGTGATCTCGATGGGCGCGTCTCAATCATCTCACTAGTTCAGTAGTCAGGGCACTGATCAGGGAGTCAGCCCATTGACTTATGCCCTAATCAGTGCCCTGACTAGTGGACTAGTGAGATGATTGAGCGCGCCCGATCTCCACGTCGGAGAAGTTTCGCTTCTTTGCCGTCTTCTGTTTGTCCATGGCGTAAAATGAGGGCGTGGGGGAGGCGGAGACTTGAATATATAGGGGCGTGTTATTCTAATGACGATCGTTTTCAGCCACCGCATTTATCAAGGGCAGGTATTGCGTACACCTGGATTGCAGAGGTGCGCACAGCTTCATAAATCAGGCGATGAGAGGAGTGTAAGCATAATCTTACGCCAACATATACGCCCATTTCTACGCAAGATTGATAAATGAGGGCCATTGTGTATAGAGTCGGTGGGCGGGGCCATAATGACAACGGCCGAGTTGCGTTTGCGTGCTTCTAGTAAACACAGAAACTGGCGTACGGCGGTCTTTCGAATCAGCTTTGACCGCGACTCTGGAAGACTTGGAGTTAAGCTTTTCTCTGAGAAAAGAACAAAGAACGGCACTGAAGTCATTCTTAAAAAGAAAAGATGTGTTCAGAGTTTTGTCGACCGGATACGGCGAATGTTTAATCTATCAACAAGCTCTGTTTCACCTTCGTTGCTCTGGTTGGTTGTAGCGCTATCCTATCGCGTGCAGAGGGAGTTTGAAAGACAACCGTTTATCCCGCCCCTCGGATTGAGCCCTGTCAATGGTGAGTTTCCAGACCAAAAATCTTGATGTGGGTCTGGCTTGTCAGACTAGTATACTTGACTTACTTAAGTGCAATTCTAAGTATATTTCTGAGAAGTACAAAAGTAGAGCTTAAGTATTCTTATTTTTAGTTTAAAGAAGTATACAAATAGCACACTTGAAAAAACATTTTTTTTGTACAACTATGGTGGACAACTGATTGCTTTAATTTATCCCAAATTCTTCAAATATACAGAGCGAAACAAATTGAAGCAGGATATAAGCATGATTTGAATTGTAACTTAGTAAATATAAACTTCAGTTAGCTTGGAATATAGAGCAAGAGCCATATGGACCCTTTTATGGTGTTCTTGAGTGCTTTTTCAAGGCTTGGAAGCTTCAGTCCCCATGGGCAACCAGTACACTCTGTATTTCACAGAAAAGTCATATGGGTTGGAACAATATGAGGGTGAGTAAAAGATGACAGAATGCTCATTTTTGGACAAATAATCCCATTATTCTACATAATGTGGGTGTGGCAAAAGCAAACGAAGTTATGAATGGAAACGTAAATTTTGGCCAAGCCTGATTTCATGATATTTTTAGCCACTTTTTCTTAGTAATGGAAAACATGAAAGAGACTGACCATGATTCTTCCACACCATATGCTAAACTAGGCTAGTCTTGTCTCACTGGGAGACATCATTAATCCTCAATACGTTCTTTCAGTGTTGCAATCAACAGAGACTGAAGTGTCATTGCACTCTCAGACTGACCTGGTCCTTCTTCCCCGATGAGTTCAACAGGAGTGTGAACACAAAAGCCAGCAGTGAAGGGTCAGCTGCTTGCCTGGAGGGGTTTGCCGTTACACTGCATGGCCTGATGAGCTTTTCTTTGAATGATCCGTGGTTGGTCTGAAAACTCATTTGTTGGTGGAAAACCATAGAGAATTATACCACAATATGATTTATTTTATTGAAACGGCAACAGAAGACCTTCTATGCCACTCTTGATAACTACTGAGTGAATGCATTTCTTTGTATAAATCATACATCAATCCCATAATTAATTTTTACTGTGGTTATGGGATTTTCTCTGAGAAACAATTTCAGGATTAATATTCTCTAGAGCAATATTTTCAAATTCATTATTTCTGGCAGCCACCCTATAATGATTACTTATTACCGTATTATTCAGTTCCCTTAACTCACAAAACGATATTTTTATTGCACTATTACAAAATACTATTCTAAAACTGAACAATGCATTCCATGAAACAAAACCATTGATAACTTAAAAGAGAAACAGAAGAGGAGAACACTTTTTGACAATTACTAACAATCTTTGCGCAACTAAACAATTATGCCTAGTAGAGTGCAAGGATAAGTTTGTTGCAAGCTGAATTTTATAAGCATGCGAGTGACATGTCAGTGAAATGAGATGGTAACTATGCACTCACCCTTTGCCACAGACACTGCAGATCTATGAGAGTGTGAGCCTTGTTGCTAGGATACAGACCATGGCTCCTTAAAGGGAGCGCTGAAGAATGGAGAGAAATGGGAAGAGAGATTTTTGAAACTAATGGCTTTTCGATGAATTTTGAAATAGAGATGATCAATGGATATAATTTCACATAACTGTACTAGTTTATTTTTTGTTCAACATAGCTCTCTCTCTCTCTCTCCTCTCTCTCTCTCTCTCTCTCTCTCTCTCTCTCTCTCTCTCTCTCTCTTCTCTCTCTCTCTCTCTCTCTCTCTCTCTCTCTCTCTCTCTCTCTCTCTCTCTCTCTCTCTCTCTCTAGCACAGGAGGCAATAACAAATACTATATATGGAAAATATTTGTCTGCTAAGTTATGTATATTATATGTAAGGAATAATGTACAGTCAATTACCGCAAAATAAACCATAAACCCAGGACCCCAATAAATACGTGGACATGATCTATGGATTTGGGCTGAAATTATTTGGCTACTTTACCTACATACTAAAGGTTCTGCAAGAAAAACATAATCATTTATGATGTACAAAAAAAACAAAAAACAAAAAAAACAACAGTAAGTGAAAAAAAGTGAACACTTCAACACTATTAAAGTAATATTAATAAATACATCCTCTGAGATATATCTATACAATTTGGTAGCAGGTATTATAGGTATAGTAAGCTGTCACTTAAAGACTTGACGTCGTATGTATAATACGGCATAAAGTGCGTATCATATGCACGCGAAAAACAGCGTGGCATAGACACGCCAATTTGAGTTTTGCCGTATACGACATTGCACACTCGTAGCCTACTATTAATACGCATTTTCGTGAGATCCGGCTGGGCATCTTGACAGTGAAAACGAACTCAAGGCAGCTTTATCTCAGACCTAAATTCAAGCCCTGTATAACAATATTTATCTGGAGCGAATGAAAGGAGCGAATGAGGGGAGGCGGGTTTGCGCATCAACTCGCTGCCGGAGAGATGAGAGAATGAGAAAGCGCAGCGGGTATTGTGTATCTATTCTGTGGAAAATGAGCATTGGAAGTGTTTCAGATATTTCAGTATCAATATGTTTAGCAAAATTTGTATTTTTAAATGACTATTGTAAAATATATATCTTATATAAATTCAAACTGCCACATTAGTGTGTGTGTGATTAAAGTGATTGCTTTACATGCGACCAATAAAATACATGCAATCAATAAAAGTAAATGGTGGGCTGGCGGGTGTTAATGTCAAGCCCTGGTTGACATTGTTCCAAAGTTATTTATAGTCAGTAGAGGGTCTGTTGGGGGAGCACCAAAATAAAGTGTTAGTAGTCTCCTAATATTCTAATGACTGCTAGTTGACGTACTGTAGTTGCAACGTTACTTATAGTTAGTAGAATGTCAAAAATGGGCCATTGGAATAAAATGTTGCCCAATCAATAACTGAGACACAAAATGAATGAGACTTTTTTTAAAATTAAATGTCAGAACAGGATGATTTCCATTGATGATTAAGGCGCGGTCGCATTAGCAATACGTGTGTGAAATTTCAAAGGCAATATTTCTCTATTGTTTATTGTCCACAGGCAAAATTTGCAGGGGGAACTTTTTCGCCCTCATACAGATCTCCGGATTGTGCAGTTTTCTATTTAAATTAATGGATTTTTCCGACAACGATAAATGTGACTGCACCTTTAGGACACATCAAATATCTGGATGACATCATTGACCAATCAAAAACGAGTATTCCAGTAAGCCGTGTAATGAAAAAAATTGATTGATAAAATTGATTTTTCAAAAGATTTGGTGTGTCTGAAATGGTATATGTATAAAAACATGATGATTTATTGTTAGATTTGATTCTGTTTGTGTGTGTGTCTGTGTGTGTGATAGTATGACACATAAGCTTTGCATAGGCAGCTTTGCTGAGATGGCTTTCTCTCTGCCTGTCAACAACAGCTCTGACCCCATAACCCCTTGTCTTAATTACATGTAGGATTAAAATGGATTGTCGTCCTTTAGAGATCCATTGTGAATTTTATTAGGGAGCCTGGTTGCAAGGTCCTTGAGTGAATAATTAAAACAGAAAGGCAGTTGGAGTGATAAATTCAAAAATTCAGCCACAGAAATTATTCAAATGGTTAAACAGTTCTAAGGCATCATATGGGAGCTGTTATCTTCTTATTAATAAAACTGTGGAATGAAAAAAGAAACTGTGGTGAAACATGCCTTGGCGAATAAATCTTTGGTATCCCTGTGGACAATTTGAAGGTTCTTTTGGAGTGCAGGTGCTCCTGACACCTCTGTATCATTTATTCTCCACCTTTCGGCCATGACATTTAGTTTCTCCCCAAGTAACAGCAGAAGGGCCAATCAAAGATGAGAAGAGCAGCTGTGTTGAGTTGCACTCTTTTGCTCGGAGAGGTTTGTTTTAAATGTTTGTGTGACAGGAGCGGGGCATCATTAGGGAACTTGCACACACATGAGCACTGGCTGAGAATGCAAAGACCCGCTTACGCTGACAGAAAACAGAATGGCCTCCTTAGACACCCTGGTCTTGATGTCTTCGTCAGCTAGACAATCGATAGAAGTGAGGAACTGTAAGAAACACCAAAGAGCGTTTAAAATAGCTTGTTAGTCAAATGCATTTTGCTTCCTGCTACCTTAAAAGAGAGAGAGTTTTATCAGATGAGATGAGCTCACAAAATTACAGCCATGTCGAATAATCTTCAGTTCTACTAAATTAGCAGAGGCTATTTGCATTTTGGAATGTATAAATATACTCGTGAGATTTTTCCAGATGATGTGTTGTAGGAGAATCTCCAAATTTCCATGCAAAATGCAGTGACCCTTCTAACCCAAGACAAATGGAACCATCTATAGGCTTAACATTCTAATCATTCTGAGATGATTGAAATTCGTAACACTTTCATTCGTAATATTAACACGTTTTATATGATATAGTGATTAAGAGATCTTTAATTATTTTATTTCTGTATGCTACCGCATGAGTTATTTTGTGTTTCACGATAGTTTTACTGTTTGAATTTGACTGAAAAGCCTATAATAGGCAGTTTAATAGCACTATGGAAATTACCCCACTACGTATGACAACATTCTCTGCTATTGAGGAAGGTTTTCACAAAATGTTAACCTTTGTTCAATGAACTCTATCTGTTTTCTTGGGCTGGAAATGTTTAATAGGTTTTTACCAAGTTATGTACCAATAGAAAATCTGACCTTCAAAAATAAACCTACTCAGATGCTGCGGTTGCACAATGTCGTTATGACCGTAGTCTCGAGGTGATGGTCTATTTGGAGCTGGTCATGTCTTAAGACAAGTAATTATGCATTTCTATAGCAACACTATCAACGCCAAAATGAAACTGCAGCAGTCAGGTTGTACAGTGGTCATGTAATACATATAAGAGATATCAGAAAATGTCCATCTTACAGTGTGTAGTTATGAGCTCCATGAAGACTTGAGCACTTTATGGTAATTACAACATGGCATGAATGCACCTTTATATTCGGTGTGTTCGACTTGTAACCAGACAGTAGATGGTAACCATTGACTTCCGTAGCATTTTTTTTTTTCAACTATGGGATTGACGTCAACTGTGTGGTTACCAACATTCTTTAAAATATCTTATTTTAACTCGTACAGGTTTGAAACAAATTGGGGGTGAGTAAATGATGACAACAGTTTCATTTTTGGAGAAATATCCCTTTAAAGAGACAGAACAACAACAACCACTGATGCCCGCATTTTTACCGTACATAATTTCTGGAGAAAAATAGCGCAGATACTGGACACAGATTACATTTTTTGCCACATGCTTTGACTGCCTGCGTTCGCGCACACCATAAATGGAGTATACTTTGAAAGGCCACATTTTTGACTGTATACTTTGGGAGAAGGATGGATCAAAATACTTTGTAAATGTACTTGGTTTAAACATTTGCAGAGCTTTTTTGTGAATAATAATATGCCAGGTTTTAATGTCATAGAATCCTAAGGCAAATATAACTGAATAAAAATACTAAATTAAAATATAATATTATATATCCCATACTTTAACCAGGCTAAATTGGCCTATAGAGAATTACAATGTGGTATTCAAGTTTCTGTTCACTGTTAGTGTAATCAGTGTTAAAGTAGTCTGGATGACAAAATTACAGCACCTCAGCACTAAAACTAGCATTTTAAATGTCATGGATTTTTTTTTGCACATACTACTGTGGCTGTCTGATTAGCACTTCTTAGAGGAAGACAAAATTGGCAGCTTTCAAGAGAGCAAGTTTGATGACTTAAGCATCTATAAAAGTCATTCTTCTGAATGTTACATGTCAAGCTAACATAATAAAAAATTCTCCTCTAAAGATTCAGTTTTGCTGAGGACCTGATTAAGTGACCTGAATGAAACCGCAAAGTCATGTGGTGTATTGACATGATGCTAGACAGATTTATCTCAGTGGAAAACAGAATGTCTTTACCCAATGTATTTTTTCACAAACAAATCATACAAAAGCACCATGAATAAATCTTCATCAAAATATGTGATTTGATTTCTCTCTCTGTCTATATATATGAATACATATAAGCTTTTGACACTAAGCTACCCTTACGAAAAAGAAGAATACTTCAAGTTGATTTTACTTAGGTAATGTTTGAGTATATTTCTAAGTATAATTTATGTAGCAACAAGTATACTAATATCAGTGTAATAGTGTAATTTCAGTACTGCTTGGGACTAAATTAACCAACTTTAAGTATATAAAAAAAATACATTTAAGTGTACTATATGTGTAACAGTAATAAACTTTAAAAGAATAGTGTGGCAAGGGGGGCGTGGTTCAGCGAGGTCTGCAGCGGGAGAGAGGGCCGCGGGACGAGCGGTAAGTGAGTGGGTTGGACGCAGATTAATAACACCTGTCTCTTGTTCTAGTAATGAGCGCGGAGACGGGATAAAACACCAGCGGAACCGGAGACCGAGGAGAGAGAGAGTCGGACTGTTGATGCGAGGAGACCCTGAGATATCCGGAAGCCGGAAGTGCGTGACCCGGAAGCGAAACGGAGCATATACAGAGACAAACACACGCTGAAGCGTGCACGTTTATTGTTTTGAGTTATTGAGAATAAAGAGCATCAACAGTCCTGCCGACCCCCGTGTCCTCTTCCTTCCTCACTATATCGAACTTGTTACACTGGTGCCGAAACCCGGGAAGGAAGCAGGACAGAGCCGCCGCCATGACAACGCCCTCCGCCTCGCCATTTGCGGAGATCATCACCTCGCTCGCGGCCCTCCACCAGGAACATCACACGGCGTTGCTGGACCTTCGGACTGAACAGGAGCGCCGCTTCGCGGCCATAGTCCAAGGCCAGCAAGAGGACCGCGAGCAGTTCCGGAGCTGGATGGACCGGGAGGTTCGCGCCGAGGCCGCTGGGCGGGCCAGCGCACCGGTGCACGTGCCCCTACAAAAGATGGGGCCGGAGGACGATCCCGAGGCCTTCGTGGACCTCTTCCAAAAAGCCGCGGAGGCCTGCGGGTGGCCCCGGGCACAGTGGCCGGTGCGCCTCATTCCACTGCTATCCGGCGAAGCCCAGGCGGCCGCGCAACATCTACCGGTTGCGAACCTCCTGGACTACGATGATCTGAAGCGGGCCATTCTTCAGCGGGTCGGCCGGACCCCAGAACAACACCGCCAGCGTTTCCGCTCCCTGGAGTGGGGCGAGTCCGGTCGACCCTTCGCCTTGGCCCAACAGCTCCGGGACGAGTGCCGCAGATGGCTGCTGGCCGGCGGCAGCGACGTGGACCATGTCGTCGATCTGGTGGTGCTGGAGCAGTTCATCACTCGGCTCCCCAGGAAGACCGCCGAGTGGGTCCAGTGCCACCGGCCCACGTCGCTGGAGACGGCCATCAATTTGGCGGAGGACCACCTGGTGGCGTGCCCGGGGGTCGGCGCACCCCCACTAACTTCTCCCTCTCTCTCTCCCCCTTCTCTCTCTCTCTCTCGACCTGTCCCTCTCCCCAGGTCCCGCCCTCCAGGCCCTCCTCGCGTTTCCCCCAGAGGCCGGGGTGGGATGGGCCCTGGACCGTCTGGGAGTTCGCGGGTCCCGCCCAGGGGGGCGGGGCCGCTGGGGACGGGTAGTGACTATGGATCCGGTTCCGCCCCCTATCCGCGCTCAGCCTCCAACCCACTCCCCGCCGCCGGGGCGGCGGGTAGGCCTGGGCTGGCCTGCTGGCGGTGCGGTGATCCGGATCATTTTGTGGACCGATGTCCGATGATGGACATCGGAACAATGATCCGGATCCCGGACGTCCAGCGGACCACCCCCGATCAAGCAGGAGAGTACCAAATTCCTGTAAGTATCAAGGGGGGTACATATCAGGCCTTGGTGGATTCAGGATGTAACCAAACCTCGATCCATCAAAGCCTGATTCAGCCTGGGGCGTTGGATACAAGCCGCGTGGTTAAGGTGCGGTGTGTGCACGGGGATGTGGTGGAATATCCGGTTGTCCCAGTCACGATACAGTTTAGGGGGAAAAAGCATAGTGTTGAGGTGGCGGTTAGTCCCCACCTCCGGCATCCGCTAATTCTGGGGACGAATTGGCCCGCCTTTTCGGCGTTATTGGGGTCGTTGTGCGCGGATGCCGCTTGGGGAAACAAGGCTAGGAACGGGGCGGTGCGAGTGCAGGTTGGCGAGGCTGATACGGGGCCCTTGGGAACCGCTTCAGAGGAACCGAGCGGGGTTGAGAGACTGATTCTCTCGGACCGCGATGACTTCCCTCTGGAGCAGTCTCAAGACGAGACGCTAAAACATGCGTTTCAACAGGTCCGCACCATCGACGGTCAGCCCCTTCAACCCGCATTGCCCGTCACGTATCCTTATTTCGCCATAATTAAGGATAGGTTGTATCGAGTGACCCAAGACGCTCAGTCAAAAATGGATACAACCCAATTGTTAGTACCAAAGAGCCGCCGGGAAATGCTTTTCCAGGCGGCTCATTCGAACCCGATGGCGGGCCACCTGGGACAGGCGGCCACGCTGAATCGTTTAATGACCCGATTCTTTTGGCCAGGCATTTATGACAATGTGCGCAGGTGGTGCGCGTCTTGTCCTGAATGTCAGTTGGTGAACCCACTGGCCGCCCCAAAAGCGCCATTGCGCCCTCTACCATTAATGCAGGTCCCCTTCGAGAGAATTGCGATGGACCTCATCGGGCCATTAGAACGATCCGCACGCGGGCATCGTTTTGCGCTAGTTATCGTGGACTACGCAACACGATACCCGGAAGCAGTGGCTCTCCGCAACATCTCGGCGAAGAGTGTTGCGGACGCACTGTTTCGTTTAATCTCCCGGGTGGGGATTCCGAAAGAAATCCTCACTGATCAAGGCACGGCGTTTATGTCACGCACGTTAAGCGAATTGTACGGATTACTGGGCATTAAATCCATTCGAACCAGCGTCTATCACCCACAAACAGACGGCTTGGTCGAACGATTTAATCGCACTCTTAAATCCATGATCCGTAAATTCGTACAAGAAGACGCCAAAAATTGGGATCGGTGGTTAGAACCCCTCTTATTTGCTGTGCGCGAGGTCCCGCAAGCCTCCACGGGGTTTTCCCCCTTCGAGCTTCTCTACGGGCGTCAGCCACGGGGGGTGCTGGACGTCCTACGAGAAACTTGGGAGGAGGGGCCTTCGTTGGCCAAAAACGAAATTCAGTACGTCATGGACTTGCGAACAAAACTCCACACATTGGGGCGGCTATCTAGGGAGAATTTGTTGCAAGCCCAGGACCGCCAGAGCCGGTCATATAACAGGGGTACTAAACTGCGCAAATTCACACCGGGAGAGAAGGTGCTCGTTCTACTCCCAACCTCGAGCTCAAAATTAATGTCGAAGTGGCAGGGGCCGTTTGAGGTCGCACGACAGATAGGAGAGCTCGATTATGAAGTGATACGATCCGATAGGAACGGGGCACGTCAAATATACCACCTCAATCTGCTGAAAAAATGGAATGAGGTGGAATCGGTGTTGTTGGCAACGGTGATCGGGGGAGAGGATGATCTCGGGCCAGAGGCGAGCATTAAAGCGCAATCAGTCGCGCTGGCCCCTGGGGGAGATCACCTCTCACCGTTACAACTCGCTGATTTATCGAAATTGCAGGCGGAGTTCGCCGACGTGTTCTCGCCCCTACCGGGACGTACCGACTTGATTCAGCACCATATCGAGACCGAGCCGGGCGTGGTAGTTCGCAGCCGGCCGTATCGCTTGCCTGAACACAAGAAAAAAGTAGTTCAGGACGAATTAGGCGCAATGCTCGACATGGGAGTAATCGAGGAGTCCAACAGTGACTGGGCGAGCCCGATAGTCTTGGTCCCCAAGACGGACGGCTCGGTCAGGTTCTGTGTGGACTACCGCAAGGTGAACGCTGTGTCGAAGTTCGACGTGTATCCAATGCCACGGGTTGACGAATTGCTTGATCGGTTAGGCTCGGCTCGATTTTATTCGACACTGGACTTAACAAAGGGCTATTGGCAGATCCCCTTGTCTCCATTGTCCAAAGAAAAAACAGCTTTCACCACGCCGTTCGGATTACACCAATTTGTCACGCTTCCGTTCGGCTTGTTCGGGGCGCCCGCGACCTTCCAGCGACTCATGGATAGGATTTTGCGTCCCCATGCTGCATATGCTGCTGCGTACCTGGATGACATAGTGATTTATAGTCACGACTGGCAGCGGCATATGCAGCATGTGAGGGCGGTCCTGAGGTCGCTGAGGAGAGCGGGGCTCACGGCCAATCCGAAGAAGTGTGCGATTGGGCGGGTGGAAGTAAGGTATCTGGGCTTCCACTTGGGTCATGGGCAGGTGCGTCCCCAAATTGATAAGACTGCCGCAATTGCAACCTGTCCGAGGCCCAAGACCAAAAAGGAGGTAAGACAGTTCTTGGGGCTGGCGGGATATTATAGACGGTTTATACCAAATTATTCGGACCTCACCAGCCCTTTGACTGATCTTACTAGAAAGGGGCTACCAGATACGGTCCAGTGGACGGAGCCGTGTCAACAGGCTTTTACCCAAGTAAAGGCTGCCCTATGTGGCGGGCCGCTGTTACACTCCCCTGACTTTTCTCTCCCTTTCTTGTTGCAGACTGACGCGTCGGACAGGGGGCTGGGCGCAGTCCTGGCCCAGGAGGTGGAGGGGGGAGAGCGGCCGGTGCTGTACATTAGCCGTAAGCTCTCCAAGAGAGAAGCTAAGTACAGCACCATAGAAAAGGAGTGTTTGGCCATCAGATGGGCCGTTCTCACCCTCCGCTATTACCTCCTGGGGCGGGAGTTCACTCTCTGTTCGGACCACGCTCCTCTCCAATGGCTCCACCGCATGAAGGATACCAACGCGCGGATCACCCGTTGGTATCTGGCTCTTCAGCCGTTTAAGTTCAAGGTGGTCCACAGGCCGGGTGCTCAGATGGCTGTGGCCGATTTCCTCTCCAGAAATGGGGGGGGGGGGGCTGCAGGCCGGACGGCTCCCCGGCCTGAGTCGGGCGGTGGGGGTATGTGGCAAGGGGGGCGTGGTTCAGCGAGGTCTGCAGCGGGAGAGAGGGCCGCGGGACGAGCGGTAAGTGAGTGGGTTGGACGCAGATTAATAACACCTGTCTCTTGTTCTAGTAATGAGCGCGGAGACGGGATAAAACACCAGCGGAACCGGAGACCGAGGAGAGAGAGAGTCGGACTGTTGATGCGAGGAGACCCTGAGATATCCGGAAGCCGGAAGTGCGTGACCCGGAAGCGAAACGGAGCATATACAGAGACAAACACACGCTGAAGCGTGCACGTTTATTGTTTTGAGTTATTGAGAATAAAGAGCATCAACAGTCCTGCCGACCCCCGTGTCCTCTTCCTTCCTCACTATATCGAACTTGTTACAAATAGTTCACCCAAAAATGAAAATTATCCCATGATTTACTCACTCTCAATTCAATATATATACATATATATATATACATATATATATATATATACATACCGAAACCGAAACGTTGAAATAAAAAGTTTTTGATTTTGTGCAAGTATTGATAGTGTTCTGGATTTCCTTTTCTTTGTTTGTTAAAACAAAAAGCTAAGAAAATAGCTTTTTTTTTCAAAGACTTAATCCCAATGGGATTCAGAAGGATGGTCAAAACATAAATGTAGTAGATCCATCAACATCCCCAAAGCTTCACAGTCCTAAAGCTTGTCCTGGATCGACATTTCATTCAGTAACATTAGACAGTTATGATTTACATTCTATATAATGTTGATGAGCGTGTAATTTTACAATCTAATATCACTTGGTTCAGCTTCTTCTTCTCCTGTGTTTTGTTATGGAAATTCTGTCCTAAAAGATGTGTAATAGCACCCCCTACCATATAGTGAAAACATGGATAGCCGGAAAATTCAGTTAATAGATAAAACAGTAAAGTAGATTTGAAGTAAATTCCTATGTACGCTAAGTGGACTCTCCACGATCCCCCATAGACTAGGCTACACAAAAATGTAGATACTCTGAATGAGGAACATATCTTTATAAATTAATATTCTCAATCAATGTACGTTTTTAAGACTATATGTAAAAACTGTGTAATAGGCTCCTCAATCAAAAGAATAAACACAACTATAAGCCAAGAATACCAAATAAGTATATCAAAAGTAGACTGAAAGTTAGTTGGAAAGAAGAAATTTTCTTAATTTTAGTCAATTTACTTTTTTATTTGATCCTGACGTGGTCATACTCAGTTCTAGTCAGAATATAAGTCTATGATACTGCTCCATTGGTATGTGATTATTGGGGTGTAAATGACGTATGTTGAGCGAGTTGAAGTTGAAGTTTGAATTGAAGTTCATATCATTTTACGGACACGAAATTAACAAATCTTTTTTCAAGTAATTCCATTAATTTCAGCAGAATATAATTAAAATGTCCCATGTTAAATTCCCCAACACATCTAGTAGCCTATGCAAATGTTGATCCCATTTGGAATAAAAAATAAATTATAGCCTAAGCTAATGCAACCAAGGCCAAACTTTAAGAAAAGATTCATTAATTGCTTAGCTGGGTCTTCAGGCCATGCAGTCTGTTAGTTAACCTCACCTCCAAATCCGAGTCATTCTCTCTTTTGTCACTTCACATCACGTCTGTTCCCTGGAAAGATTAGTACACCTCTCCTGTCTTCGGTTTGACTCGTTAGTTCCGTCATCAGTGTATGATCTGAACCCAAGAGCTCTTTGGTGACGTGGTTTATTACGTTGCGTTATCTGTCAATCATCCTATAAAGCCCACCCTGACGATTTGATTGGTACGAACAGTTTCTGTTCGAGCATAATTACTCCATAACGGATCAAGTCCAGACCGATTTGCCAGACCCTAAAATGTTGTGGGCGGGGCTAAATTTGTCTGGCATCCAGACTATTTTAAGTTAATATAGGCTATAACAATTGGCTAAATGAAGACCAGCTCGGTGTCAAATGTTTATATTTATTTTTGTATCCACTGCGATAGGCTTTATGTTATCAAATCATATTTACATTCTTTAATAATTCAGAATTTATCAAATTGATGCTTGATGTCAGACCAGGATATGTTAAGCAGCAGTAGCTGCAAAAGTGTTCAGGATAAACAAATGATCATAAATGATTTATAAATGGACAAACTCTCTGAGAGAGAAGTGCCCATATTCAGTCATCATATTTAAATGAAAGATAAGAAAAACAAGGGTGAAAGTGCAAACAGTTTGTTTAACCACACAGAAGAAAATAGAAATCTAGTCTGACATGTTTTACAAATGCTTAAGTATATAAAAAATAAAAATAAACATATTGGCACTTATCTCCATAGGACAGGTGCTCCGGTTTGCAGTAAATAAATGCTACCCATGCAAGGCAGTTTTCTATGAAATTGGGATATAGTTGGCATACTGTTGAAAATATGTCATACAGCATTTGATTTTAACCAAGTCAAGTCCTCCACAAGGCAATCAGATTGTTGTTTTAGAGACATTCATATACAATTGCCTTAGACGAGTGTAGTTTGTAACTGTAACTGAAAAAAGATGAATGATATCTCCATAAATAGCTTGAGAATGTCTTGAATGTCCTTCACCTAATAAGCGACTGGGTTGTTTCAGAAACACAGCACATAGCACATAGTATTACTAGCTAAATAACCTTGTTGCATCACACTTTACAAATTACATGTCTGTTTTACACCTTATACCATCCATCAAGACAAAACTGATGCTTGTACGAAATCCAAGCAGATATTTTCGTGTGGTGAAATATAAGATGACAAAGATGTTTTAAAAGAGAATGGGGAAAGCATTATTCTTTCTGCTCATTTTAATATACTCAACTGTCTTTTCTTTCGAACCAGAAAGTGACAGGGGCCATTGTGATGAGTTCGGTGCATTCCCAGCCCAAGAGGCCATGATTCATAGTGCTTTAATTGGAATAATGTATGAAATGAGTCATGCTTGCAGCCAGGAACGTTAACTCCCAGCTTCTCCAGTCTTGACAGAGATCAATGCACCTAACCTCAATTCAAGAAAACATCCTTTAATGGATACCCTGGGGAATCACGCCAAGCTTCTACCCTTCACTTATTTATTTATTTTTTAATTTGCGCGACTGTACTGCACACTTTCTAATTACCCACCGGAGTACAAAGGGGCTTGTGTCAGAATGCAATTTTTAAATCCCAACACACTAAACACTAGTGTTTTATCATCTTCATTCAACTTGTGATGTGGAGGTTTATTGTCTCTTTCATGCCTTGATAGTTATGGGGAACATGTTCAGACGAGAGCTGTAAAGTACCTTGTGCTGTGGTAAAGATGCCCTAACAGCACAACATCTCGCATTTATAGAGACCTTGGGCTTAATGGGGTGTTAAAATGATGCCGTAATATAATAGAGTTTTAGTACAATAAGTGACATAGTTTTAATCTCTCTGTAAACTGCTAAAACAAGTGTGACCTTTGGAGACAGTCTTTTACCTCTCAAAATTAAATCAATTAAATACATGCTTTTAGCTCTTTTAGACCTGACAGGAGACTTTTTCTCTCCCATTTTGTAAGACGGTTTTCTCAACCTCTGTGAAAGAAAATGTGAATTACAGACACATTATAGCTGATTTCTGCAGATTACATTAAAAACCAGACAAATGGGACAAAAAAGTAGTCAGGAGTCCTGCATTTTATATCTGAGCTTTTGTGTGAGGTGTAATTTTGTTTGCCTGCGTTCTTCAAAATAATAATAGATGAGATGAGGAATCTTAATGGCAAAAGCACAAAGGGTCTCTCAGTTGACGTTTTATGTAAACCTTCAAAGTTTTTCGTAGGATTTACATTTTTAGGTTCAGCTTAAGGATCTAGGTTTTACATTGGGCACCAAGTAGCGGCCAGGGGACCAGGGGATGCATTGCAAGTTTTACACATTTACACACTGAGGGCGCCCCGTCTGTGCGGTAATGACTGGGTCTTTCAACAGGACAATGCTGCAATTCACAAAGCCCGCCTGACGAAGGATTTCTTCCAGGAGAATAACGTTGCTCTTTTGGACCATCCTGCATGTTCTCCTGATCTAAATCTCATTGAGAACATTTGGGGATGGATGGCAAGGGAAGTTTACAAAAAACGGACATCAGTTCCAGACCATGGATGCCCTTCGTGAAGCCATCTTCACCACATGGAGCAACGTTCACACCAGCCTCCTGGAAACAGTCGCAACAAGCGTGCCAAAACGAGTGTTTAAAGTGATCAACAAGAATGGTGGGGCTACTCACTACTGAGTCCTTTTGTTTTAAATTTTTAGTTCTGTTGTGCATTTATTTTTGGGCTATGGTCTTAAACTTTTGATCAGCTGATGAACGGCCTGTTTGAGTTTAAATGCAGTTTTCAATAAATTGCCTACTCTCTATTTTTTGTCTCTTGCTCTCGTTTCTTCTTTTGGCATTTTGAAGCAGCACTTACAACCCGGTTATGATCCACTAGTGCGAAATGTGTAAAACTTGCAATGCATCCCCTGGTCTTAAGATTTTTTTCAGGAGAGTATATATATTTTATAAGTTACACAAGTTACTTTTTTCCCATTTATTGACTGACATGTTGAGAGAAATCATGAGTAAGAGCAGAAGCCTTGCTGTGTAAAAAGATGGTTAGTGTAGTTCTAGACTAATTGTGAGCATGCATTTACTCATCTACTTACACAAAAACAGATACAGTCAGTTTTCCTTTGTGTATTTAATCTCACTTTATTTACCAATGTCTTTGCTGCTGACCTTTGAGGATCCAGTTCAACCATATAAGCAAAAAATAAATAAATCACAATTTGTGTTTCATTTTGTTTGTTTCTACTGCTAAAGTAAGAGTGCTGAACTTTCTTCTCCTGCATCCTATTCTTCTGTGATCAATAATGTAAGAACAACTGAAAGATTTGTCTGATCCCTCTACTGTGCTTACTTCAGCCTGAGGCTTATTCATTTAACTTTTAGGGCTCTTATTTAACACAAATGCACTTATCCACTTTTACTAACGATGGGAAAAATGGTCCAAATGAGTCCATGGTCCAAAAGGGTTATACCTAGTCTCTTATTGAGTAATAGGTGTGTTTTGGCCATAAGATGCACCGAACCAATCAGAGTCTCATCTCCAATTCTCTTTAAAAGTCAGTTGCACTTGCAATTTGCTATTTGAATTCGCTATACGCTTAATAGTGTATCCGCTATTTACACCCTTATTTACTAACCCTAACCCTAACCCTAACCCTAACCCTAACCCTAACCCCATTACTCCACAACGAATCAAGTCCAGACCGAACTTCCCAGCCTCAAAGGTTGTTGGCAGGGCTAAGTTTGGCTGGCACTGACGATAACTGCGCCGGGCTAAAACTAGCAACAACAAAAATAAAAGAAAAAGAGGAAAAAAGTGTCAGATAGTGTAAATGCCAAAACTTTTGTTCAGCCAAGGTTTGAAAAAGTAACGCAACACATTACTTTTCAGAAAAAGTAACTATTAAGTAATGCAATGAGTTACTTTTTCAAAGAGTAATGCAATATTTTAAATGCATTACTATTAAAAGTTAGCCTGACGTGGTCATACTCAATTCTATTCAGAATATGAGTCTAAAACTGCTCCATTGGGCTGTGATTATGGGGCGTGTTTCAACCGAACCAGGAAAGACATCAATTGGATAGACCTACAACCAATCAGAGCAACAAAGCGACGCATTGTCAAATGTCAACAGACAGAGCTCAACTGGACTGTGTTGTCAAGTCCGCGTTTTTTTCCGCGGGTTGTTTTCTATGTCCGCGGGTCGACTATTATGTGATATATAGACCCATGAGTGCGAATTTTAGCAGCAACCTTGCCAAAATAACACACATTTTACCCCCCAAATGCCATTTTTCCCCGGAGAACCCCCCCGAGAAGCTATTGTTTAGGGCCAGTAGTTGGCGGGTTTTGTTGTAAAAACTTGGCGACCCCCGTCTGCAGACGAGAGCTGAAATTAGGCTGGAAAAAATAAAATAATTTAATGATACACAGAGTACTTACCCAACATGATCATCATTTCTGAGAGAAAATGTGAAGGTGAATGCATATACAAGCAAGCTCTCTGTTTAGGATTCGAGTAAATATAATCCAAGCCCCTTTGATGACGTGCATGATTACGTTACTGTTGATCATCTGTCCGTCATCGTCTAAAGCCCGCCCTGATGATTTCATTGGTCCGAACAGTTTCTGTTCGGGGATAATTACTCCTCTATGGAGCAAGGCCAGACCGAACTGCCCGACCTAAAAATGTTGTGGGCGGGGCTAAGTTCGACTGGCATCCAGGCTAATTAAAAGTAATTTTCCCCTAACACGGCACCATGCGGATTCGCTATTTACAGAACAAAAATTGTACAAAAAATATATCCTTAAAATTTCCAACAATTTGCTAAATTACAGACTATATAAATGGAAAATGGAAGGTGGGGTAAGTTCTTTCTGGTAACCATTGTTGATATTTCAAATCACTAAAACAAACACGCCCCTACCCCCAAAAGGCTCTCTGCCCTATTTTGATAGCTCCGCCCCACACATACATAACCCAGGCAACGACTATGGCAGAATCTGTGCGTTACTAATCCAGGTCTAATATTCAATGAAAAAGTCACCCCTTCCATCACAAAAACATAAACCGTTCTCCTGACAACTCAATAGTAGCCTACACAAGCAAAACAGTCCAGCTAACAACATATTACAATTACTGACTGGATAAGGGTTACATAGATCATGAAAAGAGGAAACAAACATATATTAGGAGTATAGTATCTTACTTGTCGCACACATTTTGTAAGCTGACGTTTGAAACAGTGAGGAGATTTAGATGCTCCATACGATGTGTGGAAATGAATGGGTCTTTATCATCGCTGAAGTGAGCCACAATACGATCGCAAATGAACTAACAAGTGAACATGACACAAGAGCATATTCAAGAAAAAGCCAGCATATGTTAGTTATCAGCTAATGTCCGTCATGTTTCGTGTGTTTAGAATAATGAACTGCACTGGGCGCTCTCTTCTCACAATCGCTATAGACACGCCCCTTACCTGCTGATTGGCTACAAGATTGTTATTGGACTCTGCCTGAGTCTGTTTTGCTAAACGGTTTTGAAATAAGACTTACCCCACCTTTAAATACATCTATAATTTATCTCAGCAGTAAAACACAGAAATTTGACAAGCTAATAACAAATGTCAGGCAAATCTTCAGCCAAATACTGCAGTCTGATTGGTCAACAACAAAAAGAAATGAAAAATGTTTTCTCAGCATGATCATATTGTTAGCTGAATTGTATTTACAGCATAGTTTTTCCCTTGCTATCTGCTATCAGAACAGCCACTGATCTAGATATTAAAAAATGAGATGTGTAATTATTCATGTTAAACACTTCACATAGAGAATGTTATTCACATATTGTTTCCATGCAGACACAAATGTTATTAATAATAAGACAATGAATAGCCATAATGTCACATAAAATATGTGTTTTACCATTCTATCAATGCAATTTAGCCCATAGTGCAGACCTGCTGTTGAAAAACCAAACGCATTACAGTATCTTCGTAGCACACATCAATTATTCATTCTGGAATACTATTATTTTTCTCTGTCTGCTTTTTATTACCACACCGAATTTCCTTTCACATTGATATTATAATGAGTACCTGAATCCAGCAGCCACCCATACTGGCTACATCCTCTCATTTGTATTTACATTCTCAGCTTACTGTCACATATTATGAAAGGATTAGGTATGATTTATGTCTTCCAATTCATGAAACCGAACACAACTACCAGGTATCCCGAACCCATGCGACAAACAATATATATCATTATATATTGCATTGCACTGCCTTTCAACCCGGATGCTAGAATGTGCTGAATATTAGCTAAAGGAATAAAAACATAAACCAAAACTCAGAGAGTACCCATTGTCTTTACTCTCAACAAACTGAAAACTGAAACCATGTGCTTTTTTCTTCTTGCCTCATGATTTGCCCCTTTATACGACTACAACCTGGCCAGACTCCCCACCAGTCAACACTCCACTGACAGGCAACATGATCAAAAGCCAGCGCTGTCACCACCTCACATTCGCTCTTTAATCGCTCTGAGGGGGGAAGAAGGGTGGGGGATCTACTTTGGAACTGTCACTGTGCTCTTTTTCATACTTTTATACAGCCATTAAAGCAGCTGAGACGGAAGCGGGCAGATGGAGCAGGCAAATCAACAGCACACAAGAGAGGCTTTGCAAATCCACCCTCAGCGTATGCTAATGACTAGTTAGCGCATTTGGATCTCACCTGCCATTACTTTACTATTTAGGGTTAACGAAAGCAAGGAGGTGCCTATTGTGTCGTGTAGGTTATTTGGTTTGATTACCGAGGGAAGGATTTTTACTTCAGATGGCCTACCACAAGAGCTTGTGATTGGAGTTAATCGCACCCCTGCTTCTAATTTGTATTTCAGACTCGCAACTGCATCGAAGAAATTACCGTTCCAAGGTATAAATTATATTGTCAGACTGCAAAATCTGAGTGCTTCAACAGGTCATCTTCGTTCAAGACAGAGTGGAAGTGAGGAACACAGATTTGCCTCTTATTGAAGGAAATCACTCTAAGGTAGTCAAATCATGTGCCTCAGGCCGTCATTATCCTATTCTCATGTTCAAATCATTATCGCAGGCTTTGAGAATTTGCCCCAGTTATTGTGAATATGAATAAGGGGATATCACAAAGCAGGCGTTTACAAGCAATAATCTATACTTATGAAGTGTATCAGTTGAATTGGATCAATAGTACTCCTCTTACCCCAGCATTATTCTATTCCATTAAATGTCATTACAAGTTGTTTGTGTAGATAAACTCAGACTGACTAAAAGAACTAAGCATGACTGATGACCGCCGAGCATCTCTGCGCTCCGTTCGTGAGGCGAATGAATCATTTGAAGCAGCAAATTAGCATTTAAGTCAATGATTTTCACTCGCCACTGTTTCCAAGTGCAGAGAGATTTCACAGTCACTGGCTCATATACGTAACACAACCCTCAGATACTTCACCGGGACCTTCGCAGTTCAAAAGTGGCCGCACGGTTGTCTGTGAGTATCCTCTGAAAGCCTTTGTCATGAGAGTCACTTTAGCAATCATTATGGAGAAAAGGTTAATTAGATTCCACCTGATTACAAGCCGCGCTTATGTACAGACGACTGGCATACAAACATGCTTTTGACTCTCTTGCCCGAGCCGACTGCCTGTCACAAGCCTGACGGATCAATGGCGTTATTCATTCATGCACAATGGAATCTACACTGCCGTCCCCTCATGGTGCTGCATTCAATGGCTCTCTTACTACAACGCATTAAGCACCAATTACTGACTAATTAAAAAAGATCTGCGCATTGGTCTCATACAAGGAGGAAATTAATACATTTGATAGGATTAGCTGCCTGAGAGATTGTTGAGAAAGTATTCAACTATCAATCAAGGTGCACTTGTGTCCTGTTTGTATTCGGGTTGGAAGGCTAATTCATCCTGATAGGTAAAATATTTGCATAATGTAACTGAAGAAGTGTGAAAAATGGAAACGTCACTAAAGAGCATAACATTTAACTGACTTTGACAGATTTCAGTAGAAGATGCTTTTCTTAAACCATTTGGCAAACATGACCTTATATCGTTCGCAATACACAAAAATGAAGGAATTTGGCACAGATCTGACAAAAATGCAGCGCTGACGCACTTCTTTTGAAATTAAATAGCTTTTTAAAAATATGAGGTGATATGATAGCTGATATGGCCTTGATGTTCTTAAGAGCCAGCATGAAGTAAGAATCTTTTGCTATCACCCCATCTTAAAAAACGTCAGACATAAAGCGCTGCTAGCTCATAAACAGAGATCAGGATTCAGATTGCTTGATCTGTAATTCAGAAAATCTAATCTCCCCCCTGCAAGAACCTTCAAAATACTTATGCCGTAAACTCTTCGCATTTAATTTAGTGCTGGAGTAATTAAAAAAAAAAAAAGGTGTAAAAGCGGGGCAAGAAATAAAATGCTATTTTCAAAACGCAAGCTGGCATTGAAAACGAGAGCTAATCAGGTATTAATGTATGTAAATGTCAAGTGAAAAATAGCCCAAGCTCAAAATGCATTAGTTTCCCAATAACAGGAACAGGTCTCATTATATTACCTGAGCAAATGTCAAACCCTGTGATGTTGAGATGACACAGCTGGGAAAAATGGAAGAAAGGACAAGACTCAGCCAAAAGTGGAATGAGGGTTTGGCTTGTTTAGTGATGGTGTGTTAGCCTTAGGGCTTGCCTCTCTGTCAGTAGATTTTAGATGGGCAATGTCTTGAAAGGTGAAGAGCACTGTCTAGATCATTTCTGTTAAGAGAGGCCAAAACAATGGCAACAACTGCAAATGCGATCATGTTTATTATGTTTATTTCCTCAAGGGGCATTTTTAGAGAGAGTTCATTTGTAGGGTAGTATAGCTCTGCTTATCTCCCGGAATACATGAGGAACACCATTGGTGAAGATATACACTATTATCTTTTCAAAATCTTTGTCTCATCTATTTTTAATACATCTCACTAGATTGCAACTAGCGGCACTTTCAACAGATTCAAAAAAAATGTTTTGTCCCTTGACCTTTGTAAAAAGCATTGAAGGCATTTCTTTTTAAACTGCTTTGTATCTATGTTCTCCAAATGAATCTCCAAATTAATTTAGTGTCTACATAAAGTAAATACAATTTTTACATATATTTGTTTAATTGCATATATTTTCACTAACTACTAATCAAGGCCAATATTTCCAATACCAATACAGTTGTTAAATTGAGGATAAAATGACTAATTATAGTAATATTTGATTAAGTGCAAATGATCAGACTACTGTTATTGTTTATCATTAACATCAATAACTTCAGTGTCAGTTAACTTACAATCATCTCATAAAACCATAATAATAAATCTCATTTACCTTTGCCTTTATTTATGAGAAATAACACCAGATGTTTTGTTGTCATCTCTACCCACTTTTCTGTTAATAAGAGTTGTCTATGATTATTTTATACAATAATTGTAATGCTAAATAAGTAATAAAATGACTAATTAAAACATGTGGCTCTATATTAACGATATAAGCGTGTATTCTGAAATGCTTGGTGCAGGTTTGGGAATGTCTGAATCAACTTTTGCTAGTTAAATGATGGAAAAAACAGTCGGCGGGCCAGGCGTATGGTCCAAAATGGTTGTACCTAGTTTCTTAATGAGTCATCTGTGTGTTTTGGGGATAAACCAATCAGAGTTTCATCTCCCATTCCGTTTAAAAGCCAGATGCAATTGCACCATGAAGGATTCGCTATTTACAATGTTGAATTTGCAACCGGAAAGACTGAACGCTTCTCCAGAGAGGAATCCTTTTATTTTTTAAATTAAAAATGTTTATATGCTGCTGCACATCACTGTGTGTGTAATAAGCAGAGGGTGCGTTCACTGTGTACCCGCCTATAGGCGCATAACACGCTCAACATCTGGAAATAACACAAAAAATACTGCGCTATTGACTTTAGACCAGTCGTTTTCAGTTGCCTCAAAATAGCTACACGCCAACAATTCGCCTAAACAAACTTTGTTTTTGTCCTCTTTGGATGAAAAGATGGGCGTGAGTGCATTTGCTATTTAAACAACGTGGCGCTGGAAATGAAAATGATAACTGATAAACTAGCAAAAAACACTTGCGTCATGCCTGGCGTTGCATTGCGTTAGTTGTATGATAGGGCTCTTAGTCGCAATATTTTCCTATGAAGAAAGATGATGTCAGTATTGCAGGCTATGCACTTTCTATTTACACCTGCTTGGCTTCATATTTAAGATCAGTTTGGATCAACCAGTTAACCTTGAAGACAGCATTTAGTCACATTTTTTTATAACAATGCTGCCAATATGGCCAACATTTAAAAATTAATAGAAAATAAAACATCTCATATAATATTTAGTTTAACCTCCTGAGGTTGACAATCAATTTCTGAAGGTTAAGCACCCTATTAATTGACCATTTGTTAAAACAAAGGAAAAAAGAAAAGAAAAATGAAGCCATTTTTTCCTGCTCTCTTCGTGAAAAGTGCCTAGCAGTGCCTTGGATGAAATGCACATGCATCACATGCAGCAGCAAATCCTCTTTTCATGATAATGGAGGTTGAAGAATCATGACTCATCCATGCTGAGTAAGCATATGGGCTTTAGCTGTTAGAGTCAGATTATAAAGTGAATTTTGAGACTATAACATTAGTTACATAATATACATATGGGCCTACATCTGATTATTTAAGTGCCAGAAGCTTGCCCAGATAAACAGACTATTTCAGAAAGTGTTGTACGTTTGTTCAGCACTGTGTGAACTGATTTATGCCCTCTGCATGTTTTTTTTGTTTGTTTGTTGCTTATTAAAGGTAGGGCTAGACAGACATGTATCTGATGTAATGTCTACACTAACTATGTAAATTTTGGAAACGATGTGCAACGGCAATAAATTATTTCTAGTTTATGTTAGCAGAGCTGAAATCCAATTTATTCCCACAAGTATCATTTATAGTCCAGATGATGCAGTGAGAATATTAGGATTGTTGTGGTCGCCACCGTCCGTGCTCGATCTTGCTCTCAGACTGGTGTTATCTTTTTGTTTTTTTTTAAACATTGGGTTTAGTCTTTCACAATGCGGTTGGATAAAAAGGAATGGCAGGGTCTTTGTGAGTAATTGGATCAGGTGGTGTATGGTTTCACAAAGATAACAAGTCAAACCCATTACTATTGAATAAGAATTGACAGCCAGCAGATCTGAATGTAGTTTTATTATAGTGTGGCTGCATTAATATTTTCAACAGCAGGTGTTTTCGGAAATGCCGGGTGGCGTCTGAGGAACGATGACCTTGGGAAATATCCATAGCGATGAGAGGATGCATTCAGATTTGTTTGAAAATGTTTCAGATGGCTATCGGCCACTCCAGACCGAGATTAAACACAGCAAAATGATAACAGTATTGAACTAACCACAAATCAATGTCTGCTATGTGATGGAACTTGCCCGAAACTCTTCTGTATGCACTGGTCCCTACTCACATTTTTTATTGTGCAGCAGAAAACAAATAATTTAAAAAAAAAACACCACTGTGGGTTCATTCATTGTGATGTAATCTCTTGGCGAAGAATGTTAATCTCTTTGTCTCTCATCTGTCACAATGATGGATCTTATTGTTTCACTACTTTAAGCCTTTATCTTTCATTAAAGTGTGACATTTATTTCACAGAGTGTTTTTCTGCATACGGATGGCCTGAGTTAACACTAGGAAAATAGAGCCATTGAAATGAATGACTTTCCGATACACAGAGCCTTTGGTAGCAAAGAGGAAATGTAGTCATTTTCAGATCTCCCCGGAGACATTCCTGAAATAAATGAACAAAAATGCGTATTTATTTATTTTTTTGTTTTTGCACCATGGCTGAAACGGATGATAGATGTCCCTGAAGGCATGATTGAAAAATTCTGTCAAAAACTTTTAATATCATTATAATTATTGTGTCTTGAGACTGAGAAACTGAGCATATTTTATCAGGTTTATTTATTATGCTGGCTAATTTAAATTCTCAGCATCCTTACAATAATTTAAAGCATTGAGAATTTATGTTCTTACAGATTTTAATCTCATATAGGGGAGGAGATGGACGCTAATTGTCATATTATGTTTTACACTGAATCATTTTGAATAGAATAAATTTCTATACAGGTCCACACCTTAAAGGGGGGAGGGGGTGAAATGCGGTTTCATGTATACTGATTTTTCTTTGATTCCCATGCTAAACTTGGACAAAGTAAAAAAGAAAAAAAGAAGTGCCAAAAATACTCCTTCCGGTTTCTCACAAGTTTCTGAAAGTTTTTTTTTCTGAGTATGGGTCTACGTGAAGTCAGCAAGGGCGGAATATCCTTGTACGGGCCGTACGGGCTACGGAAGGGCTCATGCGCGACTAGAGCCAGAGTGCAAACACCCGCCGACAGGACTTCACGAAACCAACAATGCCACCAAAGATTTGCGTTTTTGGTTGTCAGGGCAAAACAACCCTGCATAGCTTCCCAAAGAACCCAGCCTTAATGGGACAGTGGATGGAGTTTGTTTTTCCAAAGCAGCAACGGACGATGGCTTATAAACAAGGACCAGTTCAACTCTGGATTTGAAGCTCGTATATAGCTGAAAGATGGAGTGGTTCCAGCGATTAAGGTTCACGATCGTATGTTGGAAGCAGGCGGTGAGTAAAACTTTTTCAAATGACTTTGTGCTGTTAGCTATCGACTCTTTCATCCAAATGCTACTAGTACTATTCCATTGTTTTTCTATGTAAACACGCACTAGTCTGATGTGCAAAACCGTTCCACTTGCTACTGCTAACATTAAATCACATACAATAGTCCATACACTAAATTAAGGGTGCTTTCTCATCTCTAGTTGGGTTCATTTGGTCCGAACCAAGGGCAAACAATTATACATTGATGCATTTTTCAGCTTTTTTTGGTTCCTTTTCACACCACACTGATTGCTTTGGTTCGAAGCAGTTTAAACAAATCAAAATGCAGGCACATGACAACATCTACATCACTCATTGGCCATGGTTTATTTCCCAAACTGCTTTTCGATTGGTCAGTATTTACATGTGGGAAAATTCCAACAGTAGAGGAAAAGCCAGCAAACTACACAACACTATGGAGAGACGACTGCATGGGCTGGTTTTGTCCCTGGCCATAATATACTACAATGTGTGTATTTACCACAGTATGCAAACAATGCATTTCTATCATGAAGAGTGGATACGACTTCAAAACAATGTTCTAATGCACTGCAAATGGCTAGCACACATCGCTCGTCACTTCAGGACGAGGCGTGCATTAATTATTCTGACATACTCATCTTCTGAAAATATTGTCAGCGATCTATCAGGTAATGTCATGCACATAAAATCAGCGCAGCTAACTACGGCAGCTGGTTTAGTTAAAAAATGATCAGTACTTTTGCAGTTGGTTATGTTCAAGGTCGGATCCCGTTCACACCACAAACAAACCGCTTCAGAGTTCGTTTGAAAGCGTACCGAGACCACCTCTTCAAGGAGGTCTCGGTACACTTGTTTGGTCCGCTTTTGGTGCGCACCTGAGTGCGATTGCTGCTTTCAGACCTGACTAAATGAACTGCCCCAAAGAGAGAAACGAACTCTAGTATGATTCAACCGAACTAAAGGAGGCAGGTGTGAAAGCACCCTAAGTCCTTATAAACCACGAGCAAACACACACAAATGTTGTAAAATTTGTGCATGACAAGCCGCTAAGCTAGTATACGTTACAGTTACAGTACATATACCATTGAGACGTCCTGCTGTAGTCGTCGTTGCTGCTTATCCTGTTCAATTTCATCCTCTAGATCTGATTCTGGATCATATACTGTATGTATGGCTAAATATGATTGATCTCCATGGTTTATTTAGGATAACGTTTTTTTTCCACATTTAAAGGGGGGTGAAACACTCAGTTTCAGTCAATCTCACGTCAATCTTGAGTACCTATAGAGTAGTATTGCATCCTTCATATCTGTTAAAAGTCTTTAGTTTTATTATATTTATAAAAGAAAGATAGGCTGTACTGGGTCTTTTCGGAAAAAAACGAGCGGCTGGAGGCGTATCGTGTGGGCGGAGCTAAAGAATGACGATCGCGCAGCTACTGCATGAGAGCTTCTGAAAGCTGACATCGTCATACGTGAAAAAGAAAACGTTACCCTAAATAAACCATGGCTATCAATCAGATTCAACTAATACAGATATGATCCAGAATCAGATCCGGAGGCTGAAATAAATTGAACAGGAGAAACAGCAGCAGCAGGACGTCCGTCTCTGTGGTATGTACTGTATTTAGTGTCTTGTCAACATTTGTGTTTGTTAACTCGTGGTTTATGATGACATGATTTGGTTTATGGTCTATTGAATGCGACTAAACCTTAGCAGTAGCAGGCAAAACGGTTTTGCACGTCAGACAGTGTTTAAAAAAAACTATGGAGTAAATTTAGCGCATTTGAATGAAGAAGCACACTTTGTGAGAACATCCCCTAGCCTAGGTTTATGTTTGGGTGGTTTTACAATAAACAAACTGACATATTAGTCAGCTAAACAAATATATTTAAACACACGCCATACATCGCATGCTCCATTGATAAATTAACTATACACGATCGTGTTGTTTACTGATGTTTACTTACGCGACGATAGCCAACATAGACATTTGAAGCAGTTTTACTCACCGCCTGTTTCCAAAGCAGGACCGTGAACCTTTATCACTGGGACCGCTCAAAAACCGTCAAAAACACACTTCTTGCTGATTTGGTGAAGTCCTGTGACAGCAGTGACCATGGAGATCCACGATTGCGACACGACTGAAGAGTGATGTTGTGACGCTTCTCGTCATTTGTGCGTTCAAATCGGTTCAAATGCAGCGCTGCCTTCCAGGAATGCTGTGCGGGCGCATTAAAGTCGTTTGACGTGACCCATAGGAATAAAGTGGAGCGTGCCGCGGCGCGGCGCGGCAGAAGTGTTGCATGGACGAGTGGATCTGCACCTTGAGAGCAGTGTTTATGCATTTGCTCTTTCGCTCTAGTCACGCACGCGCGCACCCTTCCGGGAGAAGAGCCCGTACGGCCCATACAAGGACCTTCCGCTCTATTAACGTCAAGCCGACCCATACTCGAAAAAAACTCCCCGAGTTTTTTTGACACAGAAATACTCCATCAAACGTCCAACTTAGTGTTAGAAACTTTGCCCATGTTTAGGATGGGAATCTAAGTCTTTAACAGTGTAAAAAGCTCAGTATGCATGAAAGAGCATTTCACCCCCCCTTTAAGGACTCACAGATTTCAGACGCTCTAAACGCAATAGCTGCGCACACTCGTGATTCTTTAGCTCCACCTACACTATACGCCTACAGCCGCTTGTTTTTTTTATCGGAAAGACTCGGTACATCCTATCTTTATTTTATAAATATAATAAAACTAAAGACTTTTCTGAGATATGAGGGATGCAATACTACTCTAGGCACTCAAGATTGACATGAGACTGACTGAAACTGAGTGTTTCGCCCTCCCCTTAAAGTCTAGGCTACAAATAAGCTATTGACCCTTTTTGGAGTGAACTATTGATTTCCACTGTTATTGCGCAGACAAAAAAGGAACACATTTTGACCTTTAGTTGACACTTAGTGGGGTATGTTAATTTTTAAACAACATAATAGTTTTGAGGCCAACACACAAAATCACGGCAAAAGCACAATACTTTCACTAACATTGGTTAGATAAAGAGCTTTATGTGATCAAAGACAAGGTTATTTCACAGACATTCTTCAGAACAGAAAAAAAACATATGTTGGTACAAAAACAGAAAAACCTTCCGTTTTAGCTAATTTCAGCAGGACTTCCATGTGCGAGTGATTGTTTCTAGGTGAATAATTTTCAAACCACTATAGGTTGCTAGGATATTCATCTTATTTAAATATTTCAGTGTCAAGCTGGCCATATCTCTGTCCTTATATTAATAAAGGGAGATAAATGAGTGCATGTTGGCAAATCAGATGAGCCAAGTTATGAATCAAATCTGTTACAAGGCGTCCTGGAATAAGGGAAACGTTGAGTTTTCCCCAAGGAGGGCAGGATTAATACCGGAGAATCCCCATCCATATTGTTGACATAAATCAGTTTGGTCTGCATTGAGGATGAAATTAGTTTAGTGCCAGAAGGTAGGGAATATAAAGAAATAAAAAAGAGGAGAAAAAAAAACAAGTTGCAAAAAGAGAAATCAAGCTGTTGCAGCTTTTGGGAGGAAGAAAGCAACTCTATAGATTATTGATTCCATCGTGACAGATGCAATTCTGTAAACATGCACACATCTCTTGATGGAAAGTCAGTAAGTAATTGTATGTCAGCTACAAAATAGACAATAAAAGTCAGACAGGCCTTAGAGGTATGCATTGAATAGCCTACTGACTCCAGGGCCACTTTTGCAGTCAGTGTGACAGCTCCATTAGTGTTAATGACAGTGTGTGATACTCCCTGAAACAACTATACCTGGGAAATAACATCAACAGTTGCTTCTGAAGAGAGCATTTGATTCTAAATAGGTATACTCCATGTTAGAGACATCCAGACACTTTATCTCACTTGTTAAGAGCCCTTTTACATGCAACACATTATTTAATGCAATATGCTCTTTGGTGATGTGAAAGTATTATACTAAATAATATAATATAATATAATATAATATAATATAATATAATATAATATAATATAATATAATATAATATAATATAATATAATATAATATAATATAATATAATATAATATAATACACCGATCATGTATAACATTATGACCACCTTCCTAATATTGTGCAGATCCCCCTTTTGCTGCCAAAACAGCCCTGACCTGTTGAGGCATGGACTGCAGATCCCTGAAGGTGTGCTGTAGTATCTGGCACAGACAGTAGCATCCTGTAAGTTGCGAGGTGGGGCCTAGATTGAGATCTGGGGAATTTGGAGGCCAAGTCAACACCTCAAACTTGTTGTTGTGCTCTTCAAACCATTCCTGAACCATTTTTGTTTTGTGGAAGGCACATTATCCTGCTGAAAGGGTCATAGTCACCAGGGAATACAGTTTCCATGAAAAGGTGCTCATGGTCTTCAACAATGCTTAGGTAGGGAGTATGTGTCAAAGTAACATCCACATGGTAGGACCCCACATGGCAGAACCCAAGATTTCCCAGCAGAACATTTCCCAAAGCATCACACTGCCTCCACCAGCTTGCCTTCTTCCCAAAGTGCATCCTGGTGCCATGTGTTCCCCAGGTAAGTGATGGACACACACCCAGGCATCCACATGATTCCACGTGGATGCCTGATCCGTGAAGAAAATGTGATTCATCAGACCAGACCACCTTCTTCCATTGCTCCGTGGTCCAGTTCTGATGCTCATATCAGGACCAGCATTAACTTCATGAGCAATTTGAGCTACAGTAGCTCATCTGTTTGATTGGATCACACGGGCCTGCCTTCGCTCCCCACGTGCATCAATGAGCCTTGGCCGGCCATGACCCTATTGCCGGAAAAAAAACTTGTGCTGCAGTTTTGGAGATGCTCTCATCTAACCACCACAATTTGTCCATTGTCAAACTCGCTCAAATCCTTATGCTTGCCCGTTTTTCCTGCTTCTAACACATCAAATTTAAGGACAAAATTTTCACTTGCTGCCTAATATATTCCACCCACTAACAGGTGCCATGATGAAGAAATAATCACTGTTATTCACTTCACCCGTCACAATCATAATGTTCATAATGTCTTAATGTTATGCCTGATTAGTACATAACATGACATGACATGACATGACATGACATGACATAACATATACCATAACATAACATAACATAACATAACATAACATAACATAACATAACATAACATAACATAACATAACATAACATAACATAACATAACATATACCATACCATAACATAACATAACATAACATAACATAACATAACATAACATAACATAACATAACATAACATAACATAACATAACATAACATAACATAACATAACATAACATAACATAACATAACATAACATAACAACATAACATAACATAACATAACATAACATAACATAACATAACATATACCATAGCATAACATAACATAACATATAACATAACATAACATAACATAACATAACATAACATAACATAACATAACATAACATATAACATACATAACATAACATAACATAACATAACATAACATAACATAACATAACATAACATAACATAACATAACATAACAACATAACATAACATAACATAACATAACATAACATAACATAACATAACATAACATAACATAACATAACATAACATAACATACATAACATATATAATACAAATATGTATTTTCCAGATTGTCCCGAGTGAGTCACATGCAGGCATTTATTGTTCAGGTTATCAGCTCAAAAATGCCAGTGATTAGAGGCTCTCAGGATCTATCAGATTTATACATTATGACCTTCTCCTCAGAGACTGTGGTTAAACAAAAGGCCAGAAGATTACACTGGAAAATACCATGTTACCATTATTGAATAAACCTAGATTAAGCCACAGTGAGGGATATATTTGGTTTGATCCAGACACCATAATCCTGATTAATCATAATAATAATAATAAAAAATTTTTTTTGGTTCTGGTGCAATCCAGCCGCAGACAGTTTAGCTGCAGAGTTAAACATATTCACTGAATCTGTAGCAGTGCACTTGGTTGAAAGAATTATGAATACCGCTTAACGTTTCTGAGGCGACATTTTGCACAGCTGTCATGACTATATGATTTTATTCAAAGGCAATCCAGGGTTTTGCCACTGATGGTGCTTGACTGAAGTTGAAGTGTGAATTACTTCTAATGTGGAGGGCATACCTGCTCAATGCCATACGGTGAGTACATGGGAAGATTCTGCATATATCAGGAGAAGAGACATAATCAACCTGAAATAGAGGCTCATCTCAGATAGAGTGCAGGGTTGAAGCTCTTTTGGTGTATATTTAAACACATTATCACGAGGCAGGTTTAAGTGGCTACCTGGGCAAGCTTGAGTTTAGTTTGAGCCAGCTTTGTATTTTAGTGTGATGAAAATGGATATGTTTTTATGCTAAGCACATTTATATTTCTCATAGTCTCATTCCAAAAAGGTAAACAGTTTCTACATTAATACAATTTATTATTATACACACTTTTGTTTAAAAGTTTCGAGTCAGTAAGACATTTTTGGTAACATTTTACTTCTAAAATAATTCTAAAATATATAGTAATCTTAGTTAATGATAATTTCAACATTTTCTAATACATAAAAATATAAACATATTATTTGTTACTATTAATTAATTGACCTGAGCTAACATGAACTAATAATGAACAGGTTTATTGTTATTAACTGTTAACAAAGAAGATTCATAAATACTAACAAATGTATTGCTAATTGTTAGTTAATGTTAGCAAATATGATTAAAACTAGTGAAAACAGTAATATTATGAAAAATTATTACAACTTAAAATGATTGTTTTCTATTTTTATATATTTTAAAATGTAATTATTCCTGGGATGCAAAGATAAATGTTCAGCAGCTCCATTACTCCAGTCTTCAGTGTCACATTACCCTTCAGAAATTGATTATAAAACTGATTTTGTGACAGTAATATTTTTTGTTAATTATCATGCTACTTAATATTATTGTGTTGTCTGTGATGCATTTTTTCCCATGGTTGTTTCTTTGATTTATGCACAATTTTAAATGAGCAGCCCTTAATTGAAATAGAAATTTCGGTAACACTTTAGAATACTGATCCATCGTTAATTAATAATTACACAGGAACAAAGGAGTAACGCAATATTAACAAGTGCACTAACAAGAAACTACGATTGACAAATGAGTAAATAATAACACTCAATTAGTAGTTTGCTATCTATTAGGTAATCAATAACTCCCATTTTTTCATGTCTCTCAAAGGACTAAAAACTGTACAGGTTCATAATTAACATGAACAATGCATAATATATATCTGTAATTAATTCTAAAGTAAAGGTAACGTTAAACCACTAGATATTACCAAAGTGTTACTACATCCTTATAAAGGATTTACTAAATATTTGGATCAATATTTAAAAACGTGATAACTCTCTAATAATGAGTTTTTTTTGTAAGATTTTGGATAGTGGCACTTGAGTCATTACTAGTGGGTTACTATGATCTTCACTTTAGAATCATTTATAAATTATGCCTTATTGACATTAATTACGAACCTGTATAGTTCTTAGTCCTCTGGGAGGTATGAAAAAATACTGATAGCTAATAGTGAACTACCTCATTCAACTGAGTGCTATTACTTAATAATTCATAAATCAGAGTTTCTTGTTATAGTTAATAGTATACTAGATTGTTAATAGTGCATTACTTATTTGTTCCTGTGCAGTTATTCGTTGATAATGGATCAGTATTATAAAGTTTTACTAAAATCTCTCCTTGCTGAATAAAATAACCAATTTCTTGAAAAAAAAAAAACAAAAAAAAAAACTTACAAGCACCAAGCTTCAGAACATACACTTGTCGGCCACTTTATTAGGTATACCTCTACCAGGATTCACCCACTTTTGACTTCATTGGCATAGATTCAGCAAGGTGCTGGAGATTTTGGTCCATATTGACATGATTGCATGATTTGCCAGCTGCACATCTATGATTCATCATTTTTTCCCCCAATCTTCTACAATTTTGGTAAGCCTGTGTGAATTGATGCCTCAGTTTCCTGTTCTTAGCTGACAAGTGTGTTCTTCTGCTGCTGTAGTCCATCTGCTTCAAGGTTTGATGTGTGGTGTGTTCAGAGATGCTCTTCTGCAAACCTCAGTTGTAAGGAGTGGTTATTTGAGTTACTGATGCCTTTCTATCAGCTCGAACCAGTTTGACCATTCTACCCTGATCTCTGGCATCAACAAGGCCAAACAAAAACTCCTGCTCATTGGTATTTTCGCTTTATCAGTCCATTGTCCGTAAACCCTAGATGGTTGTGTGCAAAAATCCCAGCAGATCAGCCCGTCTTACACCAGCAACCATGCAATGCTCCTTGGTCACTTTTTCTCCTCTATTTTAAAACTCAGTTTGAACCACAGATTGTCCTGACCATGAGTTGTTGCCATGTGATTGATTGGCTAATTAGATATTTGCATTAGCAGTGGACAGTGAGTGTATAGAGAGTATGAACATGAGGTCACCACCGGTTAGTGTGACTGTGGTTACGTAGTGTTGGTTTCCAGCATGAATGCCGTGAAAAACACACAAAGCACATCTAAAATGAGAAAGAGCTTTGATATATAACATTGACATGTGATCACCCAGATTCAGACCTACCTATATTATATTTATATAAAGGGTTCACTGGGAAATTTGCTTTATGTATTTCCCTTGTGTAGAAATCAGGCTCATACAAATGTCAGGAAACACGATTCCTGGCTGCATGTCAATATTCATGGATCACTGGATCTTTGGTAGGTTGTAAGGAACACTATCGAGATCAATCTGTAGTTTAAACTGATATAATAGTTTGTCTCACTTTCACAGTTAGGATGTGCACACTGATGTGAACCAAAATGAGCACACACAAAAAAAACAAAAAAAAACCTAACAACGAAAATTGTGTTTTCAAGATGGGAAACAGATTATCTTTTTACCGAGTTCAAGGGGGCACTTGTGTGTTTGGTTTGTTTGGAAATGAAATCTGTAATGAAGGATTTTCATTTAAATTGCCATTACACTGTTGCTCACAAAGAGAAAGATGCACCGGTGAGAAAAAATTTCAAGTTCAAGAAAAGCTTAAATATGCAATTAACAATTCAGTCAGCTCCTGATCTTTGCAAGTACGATCACAGAGAACTTTGATGTTCACAAGGAACTGTTAAAGTTGGCTTCATTATATGGCACAACGAATGGAAAGGGATCTTTTCAAAGCTGTTGAGAATGTGGTAAATGAGCACGGAGGCTTTGACAAACTGTCTGCTGTTGTTGTTGATGGAGCACCAGCAATGGAAGAAAGAAAATGTGGATTTGCTGGGCTTCTTCAGAAGAGTAACGTTAACTGTCTACTACACTGCATAACACATCAGGGGTGTGTTTCTCAAAAGCATCGTTAGCCAACTACGGTCGCGATTTCCGTCTTTATCAGCATAGTTCAACGAGTCAGTGTTTTCCGAAACCATCGTTCCAACGAACATTCACAAACAGCGTCGCAAAATTGTGGTTGCAATGACAGATCTCGAGCTGTGGTTAGAAGCATTCTTGTTTGTGGACTTAATAATAATAATCCTTATCTTGAGCAAAATAAGTAAGCTGACATTTAGTACAATCTATATCTTTTATTTCAAATACATACAAATGTCATTTATGTCTTTTAAGTTTGTCCAGAGATTTAAAGCACCTTTTTTGAAGAGTGCGCATGTACGGACGTGCTCTAGTACATAAGAACGAGCCAATGATTGAATCTAAAAAATAAAGCAAAATAACTGAGAAAAATAAGAATTAGTCCTCAGGTGTTATGTCCATAATTTATAGCTAAAAAATCTAGCTGAATTCGATCTCAAAATAATTAATTAAAAGCAGTTAATACTCCACCACCTGCGTGACATCATTAACTGACAGAACGTCAGAATTCGGGAAACAGTCGTGACTAGCTTGTTGATTTCTTCAACGATGCTATGTACTATGATAGTTCAGCAGTGAGTTACATCATTGTATGGGAAACACACCCCAGGTTATTAAGCTTATTTTTACTTCATGGTACCTCAGAATTCTCCGTACATTTCTTTATTACAGGAAGCCCTGTGCGCGAAGATTCTGGACTTCAGTCATTTCATGAATGAAGTCACTAATCTTACTCAAGGTGAAAACAGGATGCTAAATCATAGGAAGTTTACTGCCTTTTTAGATTAAGTCATTGCTGCTTATGGGATTTAAATGCTGATTTAGTGATGCACAATAACATCAAATAAATGAGCTATGGGAAGTATCTGGAAAGATTTGTCGTGCTGTGCACTGAAATTCCTGTTTCTGGAGGACAATATTAAGTCAGACATGACGAAGACAGCAGCAAACTACGGGATCCAGAATTGCTTTGCGTCATGGCCTTCCTCACAGATATGACCGTGCATCTGAATAATCTAAAGACAAAGTTACAAGGACGATCTCAGACTGTTTAAGACCTCTATGCGCTTATGAACACTTTCCAGCGTAAACGTAACCTATTTCACAATATATTTTCGTCCGATCTGGTAAATTTGTCACACTTCCCTGTCTCTAAGGAGATGTGCAAAGATGCTCTTGAATGTGAGAAGTTTTTTTTGTGTGTGTGCCAAGTACAGAGAAGAAATCGAAAATCTATCAGAGCAATTCTTCCAGGACTTTCACGTCACGCATAGACTTCTTCACAGACCCTCTGACCGCAGCTGTCAGTGAGCCTGGAGAGATGCAGCTACGATGCTTCAGTCCGACCCCTTCTTTAAGGCAAGGCACAACGAGAAGGGGCTTGAATTTTAGAAACTGCTACCTGAGTCCCGTTTTGTTAATGCTCAGCATGTTTGGCAGCATTTAAATCTTTGAAAGTAACAATGAAGCACATCAAATACAAAAGAGAGAAACATGCTGACAGATGACACTCTCTTACAGCTACTGCAAGTTGGATGTACAAACTTTCAGACTGACATTGACTGCATTCAAAAACTTAGGCAGCTGACTTGTTGCCTTATATGCAATGACTTTGTAGGCAGTGTTCGTGCACAAAGGTACCTCATGAACCTCATTTGAGACAGACTTCTATCATAGTAACGGTTTAATGAACTACAGCAAAATAGAGTTTTGGTGATAACTAAGCACATATTTAATTACTACAGTAATTTCTCACTACATCAGAAGTATGTTCAATGCTAAGCATGAAATGCTCTGTGCCAAGCAATAACATGTGCTGTTATAATTATTAGCCACAGGCTAAGCAAATGCCCCACTCTTCTGCACAATGATAACCCAGTGTCATTTAAAATTGTTTAAATAATTCCAACATAATTGAACATTAAACACTATCACCCCTCTGTTCATCTTGCTCAAAAACACATAAATAACACTTAATTTCAATATTTTTACTCTTGTTAAAGGAACTGTACGGAAGAAATGTGTTTCAATTAATCATCAAATGGCCCTAATATGTCACTAGACATTAAGAAATCATGTTAATTTCAAATACTCACTGACAACAGTAGTCCGGCCAGGATATTGCCATTTAAAAAGTGTTGTTGCAGCCCTCAACTGATGTTGATGTTGTCATGTTGTGTTTTGGCCTGAAGCTCCGCCCTCCACCTATCTACCAATCACAAAGTCAGTAGTGTTTCTGCATCCGGGTGGCCAGATCTGCTCTAGTTACCACAGCTGCAGCTACAAACGTTCCTGCTGGATCCTGCAGCCTATCTGGCAACCTCAAGTCAGAGGGAGGGGGAGAAAGTGACTGCAGTACCACTTTTGGCCACAAGCTTACATACACTTCCTTTAAATCCCAAGCAAAGCAAGCTGGAAATTAAAGTTTCAGAAAAAAATCTTGTACTTAATTGGTTAACATTTTCCCTAAATAATTGAATCCAGATTTCACATTTTAGAGAATTACATTGATCAAAAGCAAATAGATCCTATTTTGTTGTGTACACTGGAAAAAATCGGATCAGATGAAGGTATCTCAGGAGGCAGGAAGTGAAGCCAGCATTGGATTCAGACGTGCTTTGATGCCTCCCTACATGGAAATGCGTTCTTCGAAGGCAGCAATTTTAAGTTTTCAAATGCAGTCATCTATTCAATTAGGCATCTGTGGTTTCTCATTGAGAATTTTATATTTTAATAATTTCTTTTTTTAATAAGCACTTTTTAACTGCCCTCTGGGGGTTGAGAATGTTCTCTAGACTACTAATCAAAATTAGGGCATTTGTTCATTTGTTTATTGCAGACAATACGGTTGAGATGTTAACATTTGTTTATCAACTGACAATGAATTGCACTCAGTAAAGTCTTCAAAAACAGATTGCATGAATTGTACATTGAATTCCCTCAGTAAAATATGTAAAATGTGTGAGTGCTTATTAGTATCATGGCCCCTTAATGGTGCAAAATGCTGGACCTTGCCATTACCAAAGTCGCCCATCCCTGGTGTATTTGCAGTATATATAGTAATGGTGGGCTTCAATAAAATGCTTGGAAATACCCGGTAAAGAGGATTAATACACTGCCTATCACTCATGATTATGTTAACAGAAATTTGCAGCCCCTTACAGTCTCAATGTAGAGGTAGGCCTATGTTCAGCTCATTTGTCTTTGACTAATCTGACATCCAGACATAGGCTGATCCCATTAGCCCCTGACAACAAAACTGGCGCAGCTGTTAGAGGTGCCATCATCATATAGTATTGCACTTAAAGTTCAATAAAACCACACTGCTATACCAATTAAGTCTTCATTGCTTTTCACATTGCTGGAAAAATATACAAGGTCACTCTAATAACCAAATAAGGCCACGCAATTAAAATACTGCAAATAGCAGGACATGATTCATTCACTATGTACTGTCTTCTGGCCAGCCACTGATCTCAGTATGGGAATCCATGTGTGCGTACTGCCACCAACATCACATCATTTCCTGAACTGTAGATAACACTCATACTGTCAGCCATAGCCTCAATTAATACATATAAACTCATACCCTGCATCAAAGAGCTTACCAGAGGAGGAGCCGATACCAGAATATAAACCTTCCAGGATCTCATCCGTAATCGGCCTCTTCCACTGCCACAGTGCAGACCCTTTTCCAATTTCCTCAACACCACATTTTCCTATTTGCTGTAGAGGATTTGTGTGTGGTAATGCATATAGCATAGTTTGCCATCCTTGTGAGTTGGGGTAGCATCTAATTATAATGAAGATCATGCATAGTCTGCAAACTCTTCAGGATAAAGCTGTGATTCCCAATCAGGGGTATGCACCCCAGAGAGCACTTAAGCTGGTTGTTAGGTCTTTCTAAAGGAAGTGATTTGCCTCAGAACTGACAAAGCTTGGGATAGACATAGACAAGTTCAGGTGTCTCATTAAAGGGAGAGGAATCAACTTCCTGAGTTTGTTTTATCACCCACAGTGCTGACTGCATTAAGTTTAAAGGTGAATAATTGCAATAACGGCTACTCAAAGAAAATGAATGAAAATGGTTAATTATATTAATTATGATATCCGTTAAGAGGAACACACTTCTATGTTGATGAAGAGTTACTTGAGCATTACTAAAAGCGCTGTGAGGGTAAATAAGACCAAAAGGATAGGGAAACACTGCAGGCTAGAACATTATACACAAATGAAAATGATATTAGGCTATTTTAAGCTTTTAATTACTATTATTTATCCTTGTTGTGGATTTATAGACCTATATATTTATTTAGAACTTAATAGACTATATTGATTTTCTTCTGTCTTCTCAACTTTTCGCAGTAAAATTGTGTTGATTCTTGCTGTGTAAATGTAGTTAAATTTTTCATACTTTTCATATTCATTTCTTAATCTTCAGCAGCACAGCAATTCATGCTGCTTCCCTCCATGTTTCACACAAGTATAATGCGAGCAGTGGGACCTTTTGGTTTAGTCTTCTTGCATCTGGTCATTACTGATTCATACAGCACTTTGGTTAAACGTAATTGGTAAAGGCATTTTATTATGTGACTTATGAACACACTATTTGTTAATACAAATAAGAACGTTTATAGGAAAGGCAAGATAGTTCTGTTACAAACTAATTTTACGTATCTTATTTGTAGATATTTTGTTAAACAGCACAGTATGGCAAGCCGAATTAACTTAAAATGTTAACAGTGTTGCTCAATGTAATTGCATGTTTACTAGTAAGAATTGAACTCTCTAATTCTAACTTGTACAAGTGAAAACTAACTTATGACTAATTCTGTGCCCCTGGGGGTACAGTCTGACATATGAGATTTTAGAATGTACAGTGACGTCACATACTGCCAGATTCAAATTGGCTTTCGCACCAACTCAAAGAAAAGCGAACTGGATACACACCTGTCAATAATATTCACAGAACTTGCTACTTGAACAGTGTTTACAGGCACATGATGTTTTTTTTAGTGCTGGGCAATCGATTAATCATGATTTTTGCAAAGTTTGTGTTTACATAATATATGTGTGTGTACTGTGTATGTTATATATATACACACACACACACACACACACACACACACACACACACACACACACACACACACACACACACACACACACACACATGCATGCACGCACGCATGCACGCACACACATTAAAGTATAAATTAAGGAAAATATTTCTTAAATATATGAAGGAGTCTGTATTTATACATAATAATTATACATAGTACACAAACATATATGTGACCAGTCATGGAAAGTGGGGACACAAGTCGGTTCTGGGGCATTTTGAGTTATTCACAGATTCTGAAAGTGTAGTCTCCAAGCTTTCCAACGATGTGTAACACATGGACATCTGATAATATTTGGAGAAGTTGTGTCCATCTGAATGTATGCCTTTAGAAAAGTGTAAACGAGAGAAAACAGCCTCTAAAGTTTTGTAGTTCTCACCTGCTGGGAGTGACAATAGGGCTCATTTACATCTCATTTAGATAAGCCATATCCCCTGTAAACCTGCATGGTTGCTAGTAACGACAGACGCAACGGGAAAAATCGGACCGCATACTACTAATAATAAAGATGCTAAAATTACCATCTAAAAGCCCATTATAGTAATGTTTTTTTTGGCAAGTGATACGATGCTAACGATTACAATTAAAATGACAGTTAAGAACAATAGGTAGGTATGGGAAGGTCTAAACATGAGATAACGTGTGTGTTCTTAGAATGAACACAAAAAGACAAACTTTGGTGTTTCTGGAACACTGCGTCTGTTTCGAAGGGGATAAAGACAGAGATGTGATTACAGTCCTTAACCATGGCTGTAGTGTAGAGGTAAGGCGCATGTCAATAAGTTTTGGCGCATATGCAATCAGTGGTTCGAGTCCACCTTTTGCCACACACTCTAACCGAGAAACACTTATTAATAAACACATGTTAGATGCTTTATTTCCACTAACATTTTCTCAATTCTTTTTGAAAATGAATGCCTTTCCGATCTGATATGTGATGGGAAAAGGGAGTAGAGAGAGTGTGGCAAAAGGCATCAAAACTTGATGACATGCGTCTTACCACTACACTATAGCCAAGGTTACAGATTTGAGCCATTTCTCTGCCTTTATCCCTGTCAAAAGTTACTATCGATATAGCCTCTGATTTCTTATGGTCCAACTCGTCTGACGCCTGTCTGATACATTCTTCCTCTTCTTCATCTTCACTCAGTTGTAGATTAGGGTATTATCCAGTCTTATTATGCCGCTTTCATTGTCGCTTGGATCTTCTTCAGAGTTTGTGAGCGCTTGTTCATAAGCATCCGGCTTGTCAAAGAAGTACTTCGAAACATTTTCGGTGTAAAGGCCACGGTTCAGCTCATCTGCGATCATCTTTGCGGCGTCCATCTTCATTGAATGTTGATATCAGCTAGAGCCGGCCAGAGCGCTGCATAATAAGTAGCCACGCTTCAATGTGTTGTACAGTGTACAGTGTGCCACGTGACAAGCATGTTGTCTTGCCATGTATATGATAAGGTGAAACGTTTGAAAATAACAGTTGCTTTAAAAAACACACGCTGGGGGGTTAAGCTAGAATATTTTAAACTTACATGGGAAAGGGTCCCTTGGGAAAGTGATCTCTAATTGTAATTCTTACAGTAATAACGGATTTAGAGAGCTCTCTAATTGTAATTGTCACTAATAAGAATTCAACTGTAGTGCTCCATATTCTGTTGCAAAGATGTGATATAAATAGTAAAAATGTATTTGTAGAGCTCTCTAATCAAAATTGTTGCTAGTAATAAATGAATTAGAGCGCTCTCTACAGACCTCAAACTAATTTTTTACTAAATGCAATTACAATTAAAAATGCAATTACAACAAGTAAAGCTTGGAACATTTTGAGGTAAAATGGCTTGCCATATGACAGTGATGGTTATGTTTTTTTTCTTTTTTTCTAAAAGTAGCAAAGGTTTGTGCTGGAACCGGCGAACGTTCAAATGTATTCACAAAATAAACATAACAACAAAACAAAACAAAACAAAACAACCCTCATGGACGACTGCTGAATTAAATAGAAACAACACCATAAAATCCTGTAAAAAACCTGTATCTCTCTTACTGTATCTTGTGATTCGTGAAATTAAAAAATCAGCTTTGTGAACAGGTTTTAAAGGTTCAAAATAATCAAATTGATGTATTAACATATTAACAGTAAGATTAACATAATGTGAATGATAAGAATGTTCTAGCAATCAAATGAAACCTTTTGGATAAAGGCCAAGACTCACAGGACCTGAGCTTTAGAACAGAGAGGGTTAAACACTATTCATGCAAGCTTGATTTGAAACTCTTATGAAGTGTTTGCATGATTCTAGCCTTAAGAAACCCGTTTCATGGGTAACTTGAAGCATTGAAGATGCGTGGTGTGCTGGTGGAGCATCCCAGTTTTGTTCCTTTGTAGATTGCGGTTTTATACAGCGTCTTGCTCATGGCAGTTCTTTGGTGGAACAAGATAGCACTCTGTTTACCAGTGGGGAAGTTGAAATGGGATAAGAGGGATTTGTTTAGGTTTTGTCATGTGTAGTCAATTTAACCCCAAGTTTTGCAAGCCATTTATTGGTTTTAATCTTACAAGTTTCTGCCTGGAGAAAGTATGAGAAATGAAAACCAACCAAACAAACAAGGAGCCGAGTAACAACTGCTTGAAATCTTGACGTCCTAATTAGATTTGCTCTTATTGCTTTAATGGAAAAACATAAACAGGGCTATTTGCATCCTCGTGCCTTCTGGCTTTGCTGGAGTGCTCATTTTTGCAGTATTAAAATCAATGAAAATACATTCATAAATCAGGCTTTAAATAAAACACTCACAAACAAGAAACAGCCAACGGCGCTTGCTGCAGGAAGTATGAGGGCATTATCAGTCTGTCAGCGAAGCCTCCCTTAACCACTATTTGCATCTCTCTGTTATTCCTTATCGGGGTGCATTCAGTTTGACATGCATTATGACTGATTCTCCACTCTTGTCACTGATTAAATTTCCATTAGCCATGCTTACCAGTTGTTGTGGCACTGAGAGCTCCTGAAAGATGTTCTCCAAATATGATTGCTGGGAAGAGAGCAGAGGTGGGATAATGACACAGTAACATGATTTTAGGAAGCGCTCTGTGTGACGGCTCCCTCCCTCACCGCTTCAGTCTCTCCCTCACACGTCCTTTCTCATTCTGGCTCTTCTGTGTGGAGTTGCTTCTCATCTGCCATAAGGCAAGCATATAGAGAAAGACAGAAAGTGTGCATGTGTCTGTGTGTAGCGGGGTGTTAAGAGATCTATTTAAATCCTAATGTGCACACACTCTTAGTCAAAAATAGCCACATTCATATTCACGACTCCCACAACTCCACCATCCCTTTTTAAATTGTGGGGATAGTTCACCCCCCCCCCCCCCCCCCCCAAAAAAAAATATAATAAACCATATTATGATTTTTACAGTCTTGATTTTGTTTTTGGGATCTATAAGAATAGTTTATCACTCTTAAATAAAAAAAAAAAACACTTTTTAATTAATTTATTATATATATATATTTTTAAAAACATATTTTTTCATTGTTGCAGCACCTCTCTTCCCTAATCTGTCTGTAACACTCTGTTTAGATCCTGTCTCTATGAAGCTTCTCTTTCTGAATAGTGAAATGCGCTCTGATTGATCAGCTGGACCAATGTGTCGTGATTGATCAGCCGTTTCGAGTGTGTTTTGGAAACATTACACCATTAACTGCAATTATACACACTACTAACGAAATCACATACTTTCCTATGTAGTAGGTGAAAAACAGTATGTGACAAAAGATGTCCAATTTACAGTACTCATAAAAGAGTAGGAAAAAATATCTTCCCGGATGACCTACTACTTAGTGTGCATATATGGACACTTTACTATCCCATGAGGATTTGTGAATGCATGGCAGGGAAGCAACACAACTGACGCTGGAAGGTCACATGATAATGACATGGGGAATGCAGGACATCCAGAATACGTTCATACTATACGACAAGTCACCATGACGTTACAACAGTAATATGTGTACAGATTTTTACATGGTCGGTGGAAGAAAAACACTGATATTCTGGATTCGGATAGCAATAAAATCACAGACTAACCCCTGTAAATGATAAAAATACCTCATGACCCCACAAGAAACAATTACCGTCTGAATAGGGCTATAGTTAACACGATTATTGAGGGGCTGATTAACTAATTCAGGAGGTAGCAATAAATGAAATGACTAACCTTGGTCTAGTAGATGTAGCGCTAAGCTACTACCATACGTTTTAAATGAGCCTCAGCCTACCATTGAGTAGTTATTTTAGTGACTGTTGCTGTTTGACAGGCTATGGTAGATGGTCTATTTCCGTGTTATCTAACTAAAAAGGCTATGATCGTCTTCTGTGGCTCGGAGTCGGATCAGATGGCACAGATGTGAGCTTCTGACGGTGAAAAGATAACATGTCGTGGACTAGCGCTACTCAGCTAACATTAGGCATTCACTCAAACTAAACTCGCAGTGATAATGAAGCCAATGTGGTACTCAAATCAATCATCCATCAGCAGTAGCATACATGTTTGCTTTTCCTATTTCATTGACATTTCATCAGTAGCCTACATGACACTAGAAGTTCTGTCTCTTCCTTGTGTAATACTTTTATTTCAGGCAGCGACTGGCAATGAATTTGATCTATCTTCAAAAGAGACCTTAAGTTTACTAATATTCGTTTGAATTTCCCCAGATGAAGATAATTATGCTCTGCTATGATTTTGTAGATGGACATTTTTGAGAAGACTTTTGTTTAGCACTACTTTCGACGGCCGCTTTAGCCTCCTCACCCACAGGTTCCGCTGGATAATATATATTTACTTTTTTTTTGTAAGGAAATTGATACAATCCTACACCTTTTGCTGTATATCTAATGGCGCAACCCCAAACACAACACGTTTTCGTCATAGTTTCAACTTTAATCAGCAACAATGTTATTAAAGGGTTAGTTCACCCAAACATTTAATTGATGTCATTACTGACTCACCCTAATGTGATTCCACACCCGTAAGACCTCCGTTCATCTTCAGAACACAGTTTAAGATATTTTATATTTAGTCCGACAGCGTATCTAAGTGTACAAGCACTATGCTGTCCATGTCCAAAAAAGGAATAAAAACATCATCAACGTAGTCCATATGTGACATCAGTTAGTTAATTAGAATAAAATCTCTTGAAGCATCGAAAATATATTTTGGTCCAAAAATAGCAAAAACTACGACTTTACTCAGCATTGTCTCCTCTTCCGTGTTTGTTTACAATCCTCAAATAAAGATTAAAACGGTCATGAATCAGTGTATTGATTCATGATTGGGATCACCATTGTCACATGATTTCAGGAGTTTGGCAGTTTGACACGCGATCTGAATCATGAATCAATCCGCTGATTCATTACCGTTTGAATCTTTATTTAAGGTTTGAAAACAAACGTAGAAGACAATGCTGAATAAAGTCGTAGTTTTTGCTATTTTTGGACCAAAATGTATTTTCGATACTTTAAGAGATTCTAATTAACCCACTGATGTCACATATGGACTACTGTGATGATGTTTTTATTCCCTTTCTGGACATGGACAGTGCATTCACTTGGATAGGCTCTCGGACTAAATGTGTTCTGAAGATGAACGGAGGTCTTATGGGTGTGGAACAACATTAGGGTGAGTCATTAATGACATAAATTTAATTTTTGGGTGAACTAACCCTTTAACTATGTAACTACTTAAAGTAGCCAGCTGGATCTCTTCAGTTGGTCAGTATAAGCCGCTCGTGTTCTGCCACCCGGAAGTATCTTGGTGCCGATTGTTTACAAACATTATGAAATGCCGTATATAGAACATCACTTTTTAGCGGCCGCGGAGTAATTACTTATTTAAAATAAGTAGGCTAACTACTCAAGAGAGCTTGTGATTTCGGACACAACCTTTTTGTTGCATATGCCATGCAGGAATCATTTAAATGAGGATGTGTACAACTGAGGGAGTTTAGAAACAGACTGATAAAAAAATTCATTTCTGTGTAACTTTGCAAACATTTTCATGCTCAAGCAACAACATTACACACTAAAGAAAGTTGAAAATGAAAAAAAAAGCATAATAGTTCCTCTTAAAGTCATTTTTCACTGATAAATTCCCCCGCAGTGAGCTGTTAACATGACAACTGCAGCGGCTAGATAATTGAGAAAAATGCTGCAAGTCCAACAATTCATTGATGAACTGTTCAGTCCAATTTGTGAACCATATTGCTCAAAGCTATGTTTTCTTCTCTGATTCAGTTCTCAAGTCAACTCATGGAATCAGTGATTCATTTGAAAATGTTCTTGAATCAACAGCTCACAGGAAGTGAAGTTAATTTATATAGACTAAAGTGAATAAAGACAAATTGAATGAATAAAGATAAATTTGGCAGTTTTTCTCACATAAAGCTATCATATGGTTAGAAGACACTTTTTTTGTGTGTTTTTAAAAAATGCAGATTCATTTTTTTTTTCACAGGTATAACGCGTGAGTAACTGACAGAATTTTTTGGGTAAACTGTTTCTTTAAGAGCAACCTCTGCCCTCATCCTTTCAGCCATATGGTAATCAGGGCAGTATTACTGTGCAACTTTCATTATAGAGATAGCATAAAATGCTTGGTATTTGAATGAAGCTAACCGTTAGTGCTAATGACCAGCAGGATTAATTAGCGTTAGTAGGATGGGCAGCTCGGAGAGCAGTCTCTCCCTCATTAATCCGCTTGCAGGTGTTCTCCTGCCACTCTCTCCCCCTCCGTCTGCACATGGAGAAGATCGACGAGAAGCAAACTCACACTAGTTCAATCTTATTAGTCCTCTCCAGAAATCACATCTCTGTAAGAACCTCCAGTAGAGGACAGCTGTAGATAAGAGGAGCACGAGACTGAAACACAAAGAAATGAGGAAATTGTGCAAACCGGGAACTTTTGTGTGAAGTTGTTATCTTCTGTGCTGAGAGACCAGTGAAAGATGTGTCTGAGAGCAAAATTTCTTCAAGCTCCAAGTCAAATCGGCAAAATGTAACTTACTATGTTTGTCATTTATAATGTCAATAAAATGATAGGGGCAAACCCAAATCCTAAATAAGGTTGACATATGCAAACTACTGCAAATTATCTAAAGTAAACAAATAAATGCAAATTATACAAAATAAATGTATTGCTTCTCCTAACATTTGAAGCCAATGTACATTTACAGTTATAACAAAACACTCATGGCACCTCATAACTGTTTTACTTTTTGTGAAAATTGCTAATTGATATTAATTAGTATGATTTCATGCATATGTTTTCATACCAGCTGCTTACGTTCCCAAGATGGTTAGGTTTAGTGGTTTAGGTTTAGTTTGGTGCAGAGCATTCACGCTTAATATTCTTCTAAAAATTGTACATTTCCATATTCACATCCTGCAAATGAATACGATATCGTTTTCTGATGAGATCAGGTTGGTTAAAGACTTTCTGACACATTAGACCAGACAAATTCAAATATGAAATGATATCAACATTGGAAAATAAGCCAGAAAAACTATTTCTATAAATTGCCCGAATACAGGCAATGAGAACACAATTTCATACTCAATGTCAAAAAACAAGCAAGACCATTATTGATTTTAAAAATAGCAGAGGATCACTGATCTGTGTCTACTGTAGGTTTGGAGCTGTACTTAGTAGGGGAGATTGGGCAGTGTTTTCACACTGAGTGAGTTGCAACACCATCAGTTTAGCCAATTAGAAATGAGCTACAGGGGCAAAATCACTGTCACACATTATGCCCACCACCCTCATGAGGTGAGAGCAGCAGTTGCAAGGCTGTTTGTTATTTTTAGGTAAGAGAGTAAAATCTTACATCTGTGTTACATATATGTTATATAATATAACCACACATGCTTTTCACATACAATAATAACATTAATAATACAATAACTTTAAAGAGGACCTATGCCCCAATTTGCAAGATGTAATATAAGTCTCAGATGTCCCCAGAATGTGTCTGATGTTTCAGATCATTTATTATACCCTGTTGTAAATGCCCATTTTTGAGTGAAAGGAAAAACATTCTGTTTTCGTGCGTGTCTCTTTGAATGCAAATGAGCTGCTTCTCCCCACCCAGCTTTCCAGAAGAGGGCGGAGCCTGTTCAGCTCATACCTCAGATACTCCGCAAAAAACGAAAACATCTGTTTGGTTTTGATTATCTCTTCTATCGTAGTTAGGCTCGCATGACATTGAAGTTCCTGGGCAGCTTGGATGCAGCATAATTAGACATACAAATAACAAACAAAAATGTAAAAAATAAATAAATACACACAATAACTACTTATATTCTAAACAGTTCCTTTAAGAATGTTTAAAGGGTTAGTTCACCCCAAAATTCTGTCATTAATTACTCACCCTAACGTCGTTGCAAACCCGTGACCTTCGTTCATCTAGGAACAAAAATGAAGATATTTTTGATGAAATCCGAGAGCTCTCTGACCTCTCTATAGACAGCAATTTAATTAACATTTTCAAGGCCCAGAAAGGTAAAAAAAAAAAAAAAAACATTGTTAAATAGTCCATGTGACTCAAAAAAAAAAACAAAAAAAAAACTTTACTCAACAATTTTTCATGCCTGTGTCAGTCTTCTACGCTGTTGATGTAATAATCACAGTCCAGTGCTTCTGAGTTCTATCAGAGCTACACCAGAATGCCAGCTTACCATTCGAAGAGGCATGATGCATGTGTGTGATACTGACACCGGAGCTGGCCAAAGTAAAATGCATAGGAGACTGGCACAGACTTGAAACTGTTGAATAAAATCATTATTTTTGCATGTTTTTTATGCACACAAAGTATTCTCGTTGCTTTGTAAAATGAAGGTTGAACCTTATTGGAGTCACGTGGACTATTTTAACGATGTCTTACTACCTTTCTGGGCCTTGAAAGTGTTCATTAAATTACTGTCTATAGAGAGGCCAGAGAGCTCTCGGATTTCATCAAAAATATCTTCATTTGTGTTTTGAAGATGAACGAAGGTCTCACGGGTTGGGAACGACACAAGGGTTAGTAATTAATGACAGAATTTTCATTTTTGGGTGAACTTTAACAGTCTGACTGCACAAGGAACACATTTGTATCTGTTATTTTTTATCTTTGATAGTCTTTATGGAGAGCCAGAAGGCAAAATAGAGAACTCCTGGTACAAGAAGTTGTCACTGTCTAGAAGCACAGATTGAGCTCCCTTTGAAGACATTTCTGTTAAAGGGGTCATGAATTGAGATATTAACTTTTCATTCAGCATTTGATATATAAAGGTTCATTGTGATATAAGAATATCCTGTAAGTTTCAGAGATGAAAACTTCCGTGTTAGTCAAAGAAGAGCTTTTCCTTGACACCAGGCCCAAAAAACGCTCAATCTCAGAATGTGCCAACCCACGAGGTCAAGATGTGGTCAAATGCCGCCTCAACAGAAAAAGAAGTATGCCTGATTCTGTCGCCCCGCCAACTGACTCGTGGAACTAAATGGATTACGCAACCGAGCAATAAACTTGTCCAAGATAGTAAGATTTTGCGCTGTGTCTGGTTGTGGACGAACAGTCACTGCATAAGCTTCTTTCAGATTCTAATATTAGAAATGTGTTATTAAACTTTATTTTTAATGAATATCCAGCTCACATGGGTAAGACATTGCACATTTGTTCCTTCATTTCACCACGGATTCGTATGTAAACAAGAGAATAGATTTGCATACAGGATGAGATTACATGAATGAATCAAGCAACACACTTATGTGAATATTTTTTATATGTGTTATATGTTTAAATAGTATTGCATTGTTACAGATTATGTGTATGTGTCTAACTGAACATAACTTCCACACTGTCACAGGCTGGAGGATCCTTTATTTGAGGTGTTGTAGGTTCATTGTGCTGTGATGCGTGATCAGACTCGGACATATTATCCTGTTTGACACTGTGAAGCTGCTTTGACACAATCGTGATTGTAAAAGCGCTATATAAATAAAGTTGATTGATTGATTGATTGATCTACGGGCGAGGGCTCACAAAGTCCAACATCCAGGAGCTATGTGTTTTCCAAAACGTAAGCCTGTTGGCAGGCTAGTGAATTTTAAATAGTGAAATAATATTTCTTTCTTGATGTGCATTGTTCACTCTCTTCACTTGATATTTGAAGGAAACATACAATTGCAGAAGTTTTGATCATTCTGATGTGTCTGACTCTGCAGTGAGGTGTGTTAGTGATGCACAGTCTGCGGTTATATCCACCGATCGAGCAGGCCAAGTAATAAAAAATAACATTCCAGTCAATTTCGGGTGGATGAGAGATAAGTCATTGTTTTTGTTTGATAAAGACATTTTGCAAGCCCTGAGAGATAATCATTCCGTTTGCTGTTTTCCCACACGCTTTCAAAACAATTGATTAATTTCCTATAATTTATGACAATTCGGTTTAATGCATTTTTATATTTCAAATTAAGTTAACCAAACCAGCAACTTATGGAAAAGGACAACATTGACTCTATATAAGACTTACAGTATAGTTCCATCAAAGTCTTGTCTATATTAAATTATCTTTATTTTCTAAAGGCCAATTCACACCACACAGACAAATGCCAATTAACACGTTTGTTGGGTTTTGTTGGATCAGTGTGTTACCCCTGTTGGCATCTGTTGCTGTTGGTCGGGGGTTGTTTTCACCCATCTGAATATGTTCAAACAGCGTTTGTCTGTTGGGGCAGTGTGAACATGACAGTAATTTTTCAAAAAATTCTAAATTCCATTGCCAACTTGTTTGTTGGCATTAGTCTGCGTGGTGTGAATTGGGCTCATGACAGTGTAGGCGTAGACAGTATAGGTTCTTCATCATTATTTAACGTTATTATCCAAATGCATTTTAAAGGCATATCGGTCTAAACATATGATTTTGGTTTTTTAAGCGCACACATCTAAAACATAAGCTCAGAAAGCTGGCCATCAGACGGTGGATCCCGTGAGAATTAGGTGGATCCCCACCAATCATATCGTTCCAATTGTTTTCAATGGAAGCGTTTTTTAACACGGCAGCAGTGTGACAAGGTGTTGAGCATCTATGTCTCCGGTATTTTGCCAGTTGAACAAAAAATGTTCAACTGTGGGTAAAACGCTGCACTCATCACTGTCACATTTTACCCAGCCTTCCCATCACAGTTGAGGAGGGCCATCATTAAAATAGTCCATGAAACACCAGTGATTCAAACTTAATTTTATGAAGGGTCAAGAATACTTTTTTGTGCAAAAAATACTTTACTCAGCTATTTCTTCACTCAACTGTAGTCGCATGGCCTATTTTAAATATATTTTACTACCTTTTATTCTGGGCACTTAAAGTGCTAATTAAATAAGCTCTCTGATTTCATCAAAAATATCTTAATTTGTATTCCAAAGATTAATGAAGATCTTATGGGTTTGGAACGGCGTGAGGGTGAGTAATTAATAACTTTCGATTTCTGGGTGAACTAATCCTTTAAATGAAAGCAGCGTAATAGTACCCACTGCTAAATATGCTGTTAATATTAATCAAACAACCAAATAAAAAAATCAAAATAACTCACTGCTCTTGATCGAATAGGTTTAATAAGAACACATTTCTTACTTGAATACTGCTGTTAAATGCTCAGGTGAGGAGATAAACATGGCGGCTCATTCAGGGCGGGGTCTATGCTAATAGGGCAGAGTCCATCAGCAGTCGTGGGCGGGGCCTAGGCATTTGTGATGTCATATTGCTTGAATCTACAAATGCTTTGTTCTGAGACACTGCTTATGATTTATGGGATCAAAAAGACGAGTGGGTGGATTTTTTTTTTAAATATATAAGGGTGGTTGTGTAACACATTGCCAACACATTTATGTTCAAACACCATGTAAAATTAATTTTGCATAATAGGTCCCCTTTAATGGCAGATGGGGAAGGTTGTAACTATTCTCCAATGTTTCTACTGCACAAAGATTGGTCAGTATATGCATTTACTTCCAGTTTTTTTAATTTATGCTTTCTGTGTTGTACTATTTTAATTTAAATATTCATAATGAATGAATTGCATAACCTAATTATTTGAAATATATATTTAAAATGTTATGTACACAGTTTAAGATGGTGACCGTGCTTTCTCTTTGAGTAATTTGTAGCAGATAAATACAGAAATGTTATAGCAAAATTTAAAACAAAAACACAGCAAAATCACTGCAGCATTACATTTTCTCTAACTGGTGTTCTTTATTCAGTGCAGCATTTTCTTGAAGTTGAAAGAACACAGTGATGTGGGCCATTAACTGAGGCTTTAAGAGGGCCATTGAAAATGACCTGGCCTGATCTCCAAATGAAAGATAAATATGCTGCAGTGTGGACATCTGTCATGGGGATGTGGGAGGAGGCTGACAGACTCAGAGTACTAAATCATTTCCACTAAACTCTGGGTATGATTCACTTCATGACCACGCTTACACAACGTGTTTTTCGGTGCGAAAGGTGAAAGGTTTTTTTGTGTAGAATGCTCTCTATATACATGAATCGTACACAATGTAACCAAATGTAGTCACTGGGGAATGGTCTTTTTTGGCTATTTGGGTTTTCATCTATTGCAGCAGGAGGTCAGCTTGTTTCCAGCACACATAAAACACTGTCTCCCACGAGGTGCTGTAGTGTAGCAGGACATGCACCACTGACATGGAAACTCAAATAGACAGGGATTAACTCTTTAAATATCACCAGGCTCTTCTGTACGTTATGTTCCTGATGAGAAACCAACGAGGAAGGTTAACATGAAAGACAGAAAAAATATTGCTGTAGTGTGAAGAATGTTACTATGAAAGCCAGAGATAAAATAGTCGCCTACAGGACAGCATCATAGTGTAGAGTCATGGGTGGAGTGTAAAGTCCATCTCTGAATGTATTTTGGGCCTAATGGATGGAGCTAGAATATCCAACCACACCCTAACCCTACCCATAACATGTACCCTCCACCCATTAGACATCCAGAGAGGTGGAGCGGAACGTCATTTGTCTATGCTGTGAGCACCACCTGCTTTATATATGGGGTTTATATAGACACTTGAATAGGTGCCTTCATTTTATTACAGTGCATAATTGTTCAAACATGTAGGAAGTAGTATCTCATAGGAGTCTCTAGATTAATCTTATTTATCTTAAATGTATTCATATTTATTTGATTTCATAATAAAACACACCATCTTGTGTCCTAGCTTAACCCCTTAAGTGTCACTGGCCCACCGGTGGGCCCATTTGCCACTGCATGTTTAAAACAATATATCCTATATTTATCCTGATCTAATGTTGACAAACTATATATCAATCGAAAGCTTACGAACTCAAGATTCATCCTGTGCAAACCGATTTGAAATCGGACCTTGCGTTACCATGGAAACGGTGCTCTAAATTATTCTAGCGGGCTCCTCCCCAAGTGGCGTTGTCATGTTTCATATTTATTTAACATATTTATTTAATTTATAATAAAAACCTTTTCTAATCTTGACAAAACGCATATCGTCGGAAAGGTCTTAGTCTCACCGTTCTATATCTGCAAACTGTTTTGTGATATTTACACAAAAATATGTACATTTGACACAGGAAATTGCATTTTAAAAAATCAATGGAATTCGAATGACACCCGGTGGCTATTTGTGGTACAACGCCTAAACAAAATCTCATGGGAACTTCAATTTTTGTGATATCAACTTCAAATTTGGAACACAAATTGATTAGACATATGGCTTTGATTTGATAGTAATTTTAGAGTCCACATTATTTTGTAACATATATATTGTATATTAAATATTAAATATCTAGTACAGTATATTTGATTTACAGTACATTTAAACTTCCATAACTTTTTTAAACTTAAATTTTTTGAAGTTATTTCACTTGAGCAATACTCTGCTGACTGTCTTCTTTAAAATGAGACCAAACTTATGTCTATATTCCAAAGCATTCTTGAATTGCAACCATTTAATTTTGGATAGTGAATTTTCATGTATATTTTCAAAAAGGGGGGTGACACTTAAGGGGTTAATTATATCATATGCAGATGACTATTTAATGTACAGTGTTTTAAAATAACATTTTAAAAGCACATTTCACAGTTCCATCACCAACTTCCAACTTTATTAGTATCAAACCACTGCTACAAAATTACATCAAACATGATGAAAATGAACTTGCATACGTGCTATACACAATGTAAGCTTTAAAGTAATTAAAGTATATGATTCTTTTTTTTTTCTCGACAAATATCAATATATATCAATGCCACTTAAAGCCATATATGTCATTCCAGTGATCTAGAGCCTAAAATATACAACTATATCCCAGGTGGCTAAAGTATCTCCATACACATGTAAGTAAAGATGACCATTTCAAATTTCTCATCACAGAAATTTCAGCTTCAAGAGTTGAGGAAATAAAAGTACAGCCATCCCAATATGGTTACAATGTCCATTTTACTTTGTCACCAAATTGAACGAAACAGAAAATAAAAGATACAAAAATCAAATAAACATGTATATACAAAAGTAACCAAAGGTCACAAAATATTTCTAAAAAGCATTAGTGTAAATTTGGATCATTCTGGCGGGTGTCCTCAATCTGTGCTCAATTACTCATTATTAGACAGGTGGTTTCACTGGTGGACTTATTCCACTTCACAAAATAACTGCTTAAGATATGAACGGTGCCAACACAAATAGCCCATGCCATTCAAAACAGCGAGCAACGAATTACCAGGCCAACCGACATCTAATTAGACATAACAGTGAATTCAATATATAAAACCGTTTTAAATTGATCCCTTGCTTTTTACGTAAACGCTTCTTCCGATGAGACGCAATCGCCGGTTTCAAACAGAGCTTAGCAAATGACAGCTCTGTTAAAACCTTAGCATTATCAAAACCACTGCATCAGTGCTTGGCTAACTTATTTTCCAGCTCAGTGAAAATAATGAGCGAGGGGGTTGACAAACACTTGATGGCGAGTAAAAAAAAAAAACCTTTCGTATTCATTCGTTCTCGGTTTGGCAGCTACTTTATTATCCAGACGAATATTTTGCCAATGAATGTTTCTACAGGCTAAATACAGTCATGACGGACGGTTCATTTGTCATCAGTTTCATTTCATTTGAAGGTTTAACACAATAGCTGCAAACCAAATGGGCTTCGGGAAGGATTATAGGTTTTTGTTCTTTACGGTGCTCCGTGAAGTCAATTAGAATACTGCAAAACTGCAATTACAGGCAAACGTTTTGAAAAGGACAGAGGTTTATGTAGATTACTGTCAGCCCTGCCAGAGAACTGCTGGGAGAGTGAGCGCTCACAGCTGGTTAATGCAGCACCCTCCAGCACTCCACAAAATCATCCTCCAGAAACTGACAAAGGCACAGGAAGAATTTTATTAACTGCCAGGTCAGAAGAATCACCTCCCCTGACCGCACACACAGCACTCTCAAACCGACTTTCAAAAGAGTCTGGCCAAGACAGAGATGGAGCTGACAGGTTTTTAATCATTGAAATACCGCCTACCACCCTCATTCTGTCTTGCCAGCAGCTCCGCTCAAGATAGGAGATGAAGTATCTTAAATGTTTGGTTTTTTTGGACTGTACACCTGTGGTTACACATCCACCGAAGACTTTTCTATACTGATATGTGCTCATAGGATTTATATAAAAAAAAAAAATTCTACCTGATACCGCACGGCGAGAGATCCAGGAAGGTGTTGAAACTCAAGGGGTCTCCTCAGGCCACAACATACCGTGTTGCTTGCAGTAATTTGAACCTATTCGAAAATAGCATCTGTCTATCGGCTTTTCGTGACCGCCGGCACCGTGAGGGTTGTGTATATCTGTCAACAACTAGCGCTTGCCTGACGTGAGCCATTTCGCATCTCATCATTGAATATTAATGCATGTCCAGGAATGCGATTATCAAGTCATTACATGTTCAGAGTGAAAATTTGCAGCACATTTGCCTGTTATTTACAGACTCTTTTGAAAGGCTGTAACTTTCTGGAGAATTATGCATGCATGAATGCCTCTTGTCTGCTGTTTTTTTTGTTTTGTTTTGCCTTTTTATCTTGATATTCACTTACGCAGTTTTAATGATGCTTTAATGAGCTCTTTGTTGACATTTCATTTACAATATTAATTAAAAGAGCATTTGCTACTTCTACATCTTTACAGAACTCAAAATTGGTAAATGTAAAAAAAAATGCCCCTATTAATCAGCTATTAGTTTGGACTGAAAGAATCAAATAGGAAGCCGTAAATACTGCGCAACACTGATATTTGTCTAGTATGCTAGTTATGAATGGCAAATGCGTGAGGCTTAGACATGGCATTTGACATGGAATGGCAACAGATCATATCAATTAATACTTTTAAAGGCACATTTTATACAGTACTTGCTTCTAGAGTGGACTCAAAATATGATATGAAATGCTGCGTGTTTACTGTTCAAAGCTACTGATATTAATCAGCGATTATAAAGTTGGTGGTAATGATAAGCAAGTGCAATGTTACTTTTTACATCACAACGGCAAGAGCCAGGCCTTGGTATGATAACACAGCGATTCAATATTTAAATGTCCCTCGGTTTGATCTTTGAGGCTTTCAGGTCTGTAATAAGCAAAGGGACATTAGGTGAAACCTATATGATACTGTGTCTGATACCTCATAATAAAGACTCATGTCAGAATATATCTGTTGTAAGTGTACACGAAATAGTCTAATGACTTTTTGTGTCCTTCAAAATGTATTTTGTGCAAGAAATAATAGACAAAAAGAATGTAAACTTGTCACGCATTAACCAAATAGCCTAAATACAGTCCATAGGAAAGGACCCGATATTGCGCACTGAGCAGAAACGATTCTGTGATGACTTTCAGATGAAAAGAACATTTCATCATAGCTCAACAGACAGGCCTCGTGATGTTCAGCAGTGTGGAACACATTTCATTAAGTCAAAGCAGCCTCGAAAACGGGTTTTGTTCTCAAATTATCGATTTATGGTAAGTGGCCACCTTAACATACATATTAATTTGACATGCAGCACATTTATAATTTCTGCACATCTTAGTATACAACAAGTGTGTGGGAACTAGGGTAGAGGTTAAACTAAACCTAGACACTGGCTCTACCAATAAGATAAAATGAATTCTACTTTCTTAGAATATACACACACGTGACTCGTTTTCTATTATACCGTATGACTGGTTCACACCCTCTGAGTTAAAAGTAGATTATTTGATTACAAATGGTTCTTTTTTCCAACTTCTACTCGTTTGACAAGAATCATCAACAGTTGTGGCATCTAAAATGAAAGACAACATTGTAAACTATGCCATACTGCATACGTATTTTGAAATAATATTCATTCACATGTTTGGATCCACACTTGTAAGTTTCATATTGTCCCCACAAGGGAAGTGCATATTCTTTTTTTTTCTGCTTCCCTATTCAAAACTATTTCACACTGACAGAAGCAAAGCAGGTAATATGTTAATACATTATAAAATTCCTGTTCAAATGAATCCAACCGTAAAACAATCTATAAAAAAAAGAAAAAAAAGAGCCAATAATGAATGATCATCAGATAAGTACCATTAGACACTGTCCATAATTTCCTCATTTAATCAAAGTGCACATCAAATATAACCCACTTTCTGCTGTCTGCCCTCCAGTTTGGACTTTTGATTGACCCATTACATTATGTTGCAAGCTGCCAACTGCAGAATGTCTTTTAATGCGCTATTATTATTTGATATCTCATTTAATATAACATTAAATGCAACAACATATTCATATTCGTTTTTCATAGTATAGCTCTCATTTTAAGACCCCCCAGGAATGAAGGGACAGCTTTATTGACTTTGTTTTGTTTTACAACCTTTCGCCCTCTGTATGACTCACATTTTAATTTTACAATTAGGCTCACAAATAATTTCACAATATGTAAATTTACATTTATCTCATACTACATAATATCCTAATCTCAAGTACAATCTAAGATTTTTCCCCGCAGTAAAACAATACAAATCATGTATTTCTAGAATCACTAGAAAGGCTTACGATCTTCCTCTGCATAATTCAGTTAAATGCAATTGGGGTCTATAGCCCAGAGGTCTAAACCATTGAGGTATAGCTGCAGTTTTGGTCCAGAAAATGAATAATCATAATTCATTGTCAGTGGAAAAACCATACACATTAGCGTTTTACACTAAAGCTGCACTTCAATTGTTCACTTCGCCTTTGATTGTATTACTTTTGATATCAATTTCAATATCTCTCCCTTTGTGTTTCTTGGTTCACCGGATTTAAATGAGCTCACCAAAAAACGTATTATTTAAACACTTTGCCCTCTTTATGGGTATGTGAATGATGTACCAGCATGGAGAGCAAGGTGGCACACTAGGGCATCTTTCCTTTTTCAATAACAAAGACACTAATGTTACACACCCTCACTTTTCCAAAGCGTGATTTCAGCTAATTTGAGAGTGTTTGAAGGGGACAATGTGTGCCGATTCACAAGGTGGGAAATCAAGAAAAGAAAACAAGAAAAGAATAGAAAATAAGACAAAAGAAAGAAAAGAAAACCCCTATAACCGCATGTATTTACATGATGACAAACACCACAGAAGAAAATTACCATCCCAACATAAGCAATGCTGATTAAAATCCCTCGCTTCTTTCCAAACACACTGTACCAGATTGGATCCAGCCATCAGCAATGTCAAAGGATCTGTAAATGCTCAAAAGGGTTCTTTACAGTCATTGTGTATGGCCGTCCTCGGGGCTAGTAAACGCTGACGAGAGAAGAGAGAGCCAGGATCAGGTACCGGCAGGCCAGCAGGACTTCAGCGCCTCCTGTACTTCCATACGGAGCGGTGTTGGGTGCTGTAAACAACAGAGCAGAGACACACGCTGATTAGCAGATTCTCTCTCTCTACTGGCAGCAAGTCATAGTCTTAGTCAAGCAGTACCTCCTCCCTTTTCATATGAGCGGAGCTCACGCTGCCTGCCTTCATGCTCTCAAATCAAGACTCACGACGAGCTCGGATGCCCGAAGGAGTCCTTCAATAAGATGCCTTGTTTTAAAACCATGCTAGGTACTTAAAAATAAGAGGGTATAACAATTCATCTCAAAGATGTGATAGTATTACCGTTGAGCCTAGAGCACATCAGATCTGTTTTATCTATTAGGAAAATACAAACCCGCTGACATAATGCTTCTCGGTTGTTCTGGGTTGTTGCTATGCCGTTGCTAAGGTGCGCAGAGAGGCTATTACACATTGCTATGTACATATAGTATATATATATATATATATATATATATATATATATATATATATATATATATATATATATATATATATATATATATATATATATATATATCCTCCTGTGACCCAGTAATAGACTTTTGTCCACTGTAGTGGACATTATATTTTAGTGATTTTCTGTGACATCACACACGTCACAGTTTTGAGTCAGGATGTCCTTTATAGAGCACATTCAGGGCTTTGCACAGATACCAAATGTTTGGAGGTTTCACCAGGACAACAACTACTTCTTGGTATTTAAAAATGGCTGACATTAATGTTTAGCACTCTTTTTGGAAATATGATAATATTTAGTAATTATAATTTAAATCTGATTAATTTTCTAATTGTTTGTTAAAAATCAACATCTCAGGAAAATGCTATGGGGTTTCTAATCAAAATATGACTTTTTGTTACAAAACTGGGCATTGATTTCATAAATGTCCCCTGTAGAGGACACCAGGACATAAATCCTGTTTATCAGGCATTTTGGAGACACAAACAGTAAATAGGGAAATAAATTACATAACAAAATTCCTATGAAATATTACATATTATTATGAAAATGTTGCCAATTATTACTCCCCTTATTACACTTCTTTTTTTCATTACATGTTGCACCAAGAACACAATAATATGCAAATTAGATGCAATATACCAACACGATCTCATGGTCATGCGTATAAATAGTACGAGTTTGCAATCTCGTGGAATGTATACACCAAAATGAGTTTTGGCGTGCGTATGGTAGGCGGTTTTTCGCGTGCATATGATACGCACTTTATGGCGTGCATATGGCACGCTCTTGGGTAGGTTTAGGGTGGTGGGGTGGGGGGTTCGTATGTATAATACGCCATAAAGTGCGTATTAAATGCACTCGAAAAACCGCGTACCATAAGCACGCCATTCTCAAGCAAAACTCATTTTGGCGTATACATTCCACGAGATTGCAAGCTCGTACTATTTATACTTATTTTCGTGAGATCCGTCTCAATATACCGATACATTGTATTGAATGGGAAAATCCAAGTATGGCCATTTTACCCACATATTGCATAAAGTAAGATGGTATGTCAAAACATTCAGTTATATCTTTTATAACATAGCTCAGAATCATCTTTAAAAAAAGTTTGTTTAAAAAAAATCCTGAAACTTTTTTTTAAAACTTAAAAAAATAAATCCCATTGATTTTGCCTATACATGCAATTTCATTTCATTAATTTTTTTTTAACAACTGAGTCCTGGTGTCAACTACAGAGGACATACCATAACATATGAATACAATATAATTTTCCCAAAAAATATTTTGTCCATTGGTTTCTTATGCTCTAAACAATCTAATGTTTGTGTAGATCTAATTTGTTTTTGTGACATATGGGGACATTCCATAGGCGTAATGGTTTTTATGGTTTTATTTTCTATCCCCTTACACTGCCCCTGCCTCTAAACCTGTCCATCACAGAAAACATTCGGCATTTTTATAATCTACAAGACTTATTCTCATTATTTTAATGCACATAGATTTACAACACTGCATGTGTAAAAATAGGGATTGTCATTGTCGATATTTTGCATTCATCTGAACAACAATGTCCGCAGACTCGCTGAATGAAAAGGCAGTTTCACTCTCTGACAGTAGGCTGTGCTTATGGAACAGCAGAAACATGTCGATTTCTGTTTAACTACTCTTAAATTTAGTTTAATTTAAGCACTTTCAAAGATCAATGTTTGTTTTCTCATACTTTCCAGTCCTATACTGTCTGAAATTCAAGAACCGTGAATCCTGTTAGTACTAAACAAATGTTGTGTTTTTGTGTAGATCCAGTCATTATAATTGCTAAACTAACACAATACACACAAAACGCGTTAGCTAACACGGCTTTAAAAAGTAGCCTAACCATAGTTAAAAACCTGTAATATTGAGTTAAAACATATAGGCTATAAAAACACAAACCAACACATTCTCACATGGGAAAGGATATTCCATGTCTTCAGGAATTTAAATTGCGTCTGGTTTCACAGAGGCTGCCTTTTTATTTATGCGAGTGATCACAGCATCTGTTGCTGCAAGTGTTGACTGTTCTAAAATGTCGGCGCGTTGATCTCTACATACTGTAACTATGGTTGTTAGGACATTGCTATGCAGATGCTAAGGTGCACATTGTACCGGCACGTTGCAAGGGTGTTCTGGGAGGTTGCTGAGGTGTTGCTAAGATGTTCTGAGTTGCTATAACGTGCACAGTGACATGTCATTTGCTAGGGTGTTCAGGATGGTTGGAGCATTACTATGCGGTTGCTGAGGTTTACAGAGCTGTGTGGGCTGCTTGCCCTCGGTTGAAATAGCGTTCCGGAAGGTACTGAAATATGACTTTGCCATCAGCGATTAAAAGGGACAGGGGCTCAAGCTCAAAGGGGGTGGGGGGTGGTGGTGGTGGTGGTGGTGGGGGGGGGGGGGATGCCACTGTTTTTGGGTTGTTTCCAGGGAGTTGCTATGCAGCTGTTAAGATGTTCTGGGTGGTTCTTTGTGTGGTTGCTTGAAAAAAAAAATAGTCTAAAAAATATTATTTTACGATAGTACATGATACAAAGCCAAATTTAATCTTCAAGTATGAGCAATAGTAATAGTGATACTTGCCTTAGCAAACACCACTGATAAGCCTGTGCTGACATTAGGTATGCTCATATTTTCTCTGTCAACACAGATCTCAATGGCGAAAAAGCCTTCAGGTTTGTCCCCGAAGCAAAACAACTTGAGAGTAGTACTCAGGAGAGGTGCTTCAGAACAGGTGTGAGAGTGTACAGGCATTCATCTTCATGAGAGTTTTTGTTTCACAGCTCTGTTAATGACAGACACTGGCCTACCTAAGGAGATTAGTACATCACGCGCACACGCACACGCACGCACACGCACGCACACGCACACACACACACACACACACACACACACACACACACATACACGTCTATATTACCAAGAGGGGACTATCACTCTACACTATCCAAGAGGGGACCTGTGTTTCTAGTCATTTTGAAGAAACAAAAATCACATACAAAATTTTCTTTTAAGGTCCTTATTCATAATATAACTTCAAATAAGCATTTTTTTATTTTTTTAAAAATATGCCAAGAGGGGACCTGAACGATGTCTACCTATCCAACAGGGGACCTCCATAGACTCTAATGGAGCTGTGTGTGTTTGTGTGTGACCGATGTCTACCTATCCAACAGGGGACCTCCATTAGTCTGCAGTGGAGCTGTGTGTGAATGTGAAGTGAGCTGGCAGTCAAGTCTGTCTTCATTTTATATATATATATATATATATATATATATATATATATATATATGCATTTGGCATATATGCCATCTCCACCATTACATGTCTTTACAAATAAATAACATAAATACAGTTAAGCTTCGTACAGACTATATAATGTGTCAAGTAATAATATGTCTTTTTATAATAACTGTGTTCTTTTGAATGTACTGAGAAGTATTTATTTGTAACCTAAAATATACTTTAATACTTTAATTTATTTTTAAATATATTTATTACACAGTCGCAATAAAGTTACAAGATGTAACATCAAGTAACACACTACACTTAGTTAGTCCACAAGTCTTCTTGTGCTTTAGTATGTTAGTCAACACATTAAAATAAGTTAACTTGTTTACACAGGCATCTGGTATCACAATAGGCACACACACACACACACAAACACAATATACCTTAGACATAATACCTAATACATTACAGAAAAGTCATTTCTTTAAGAAATTCATTCTCTGTTGTGTCTTCATAATTACAGTATATGATCAGTCCACATCTCTCATTTAAGATTATTGTCAGGTACACCAATGTATTTACATTATTGAATATTACAGGTCATTATTGAATAGTGATTACGTTACACACACACACTGACACTCAGGTCCCCTGTTAGATAGTAAATCACGACGCCTGTGTGTTTGCTGTGACATTTCTTATCATCACAAACACACTGTAAAGATTTAGAGTTTTTACAGCAATACCTGAGTTTAAAGGGTTAAATCAAGCAGAAATAGCTCTCTAATGTATTAATTGCAGGTCATTATTGAATAGTGATTACGTTACACACACACTCACTCAGGTCCCCTGTTAGATAGTAAATCACGACGCCTGTGTGTTTGCTGTGACATTTCTTATAATCACAAACACACTGTAAAGATTTGGAGTTTTTACAGCAATACCTGAGTTTAAAGGGTTAAATCAAGCAGAAATAGCTCTCTAATGTATTAATTGCAGGTCATTATTGAATAGTGACTACGTTACACACACACTGACTCAGGTCCCCTGTTAGATAGTAAATCACGACGCCTGTGTGTTTGCTGTGACATTTCTTATTATCACAAACACACTGCTAAGATTTAGAGTTTTTACAGCAATACCTGAGTTTAAAGGGTTAAATCAAGCAGAAATAGCTCTCTAATGTATTAATTGCAGGTCATTATTGAATAGTGACTACGTTACACACACACACTGACTCAGGTCCCCTGTTAGATAGTAAATCACGACGCCTGTGTGTTTGCTGTGACATTTCTTATCATCACAAACACACTGTAAAGATTTAGAGTTTTTACAGCAATAACTGAGTTTAAAGGGTTAAATCAAGCAGAAATAGCTCTCTAATGTATTAATTGCAGGTCATTTTTGAATAGTGATTACGTTACACACACACTCACTCAGGTCCCCTGTTAGATAGTAAATCACGACGCCTGTGTGTTTGCTGTGACATTTCTTATCATCACAAACACACTGTAAAGATTTAGAGTTTTTACAGCAATACCTGAGTTTAAAGGGTTAAATCAAGCAGAAATAGCTCTCTAATGTATTAATTGCAGGTCATTTTTGAATAGTGATTACGTTACACACACACTCACTCAGGTCCCCTGTTAGATAGTAAATCACGACGCCTGTGTGTTTGCTGTGACATTTCTTATCATCACAAACACACTGTAAAGATTTAGAGTTTTTACAGCAATACCTGAGTTTAAAGGGTTAAATCAAGCAGAAATAGCTCTCTAATGTATTAATTGCAGGTCATTTTTGAATAGTGATTATGTTACACACACACTGACTCAGGTCCCCTGTTAGATAGTAAATCACGACGCCTGTGTGTTTGCTGTGACATTTCTTATAATCACAAACACACTGCAAAGATTTAGAGTTTTTACAGCAATACCTGAGTTTAAAGGGTTAAATCAAGCAGAAATAGCTCTGTAATGTATTAAATGCAGGTCATTATTGAATAGTTAATTATGTTACACACACACTCACTCAGGTCCCCTGTTAGATAGTAAATCACGACGCCTGTGTGTTTGCTGTGACATTTCTTATAATCACAAACACACTGCAAAGATTTGGAGTTTTTACAGCAATACCTGAGTTTAAAGGGTTAAATCAAGCAGAAATAGCTCTCTAATGTATTAATTGCAGGTCATTATTGAATAGTGACTACGTTACACACACACTGACTCAGGTCCCCTGTTAGATAGTAAATCACGACGCCTGTGTGTTTGCTGTGACATTTCTTATTATCACAAACACACTGTAAAGATTTGGAGTTTTTACAGCAATACCTGAGTTTAAAGGGTTAAATCAAGCAGAAATAGCTCTCTAATGTATTAATTGCAGGTCATTATTGAATAGTGACTACGTTACACACACACTGACTCAGGTCCCCTGTTAGATAGTAAATCACGATGCCTGTGTGTTTGCTGTGACATTTCTTATCATCACAAACACACTGTAAAGATTTAGAGTTTTTACAGCAATACCTGAGTTTAAAGGGTTAAATCAAGCAGAAATAGCTCTCTAATGTATTAATTGCCGGTCATTATTGAATAGTGACTACGTTACACACACACTGACTCAGGTCCCCTGTTAGATAGTAAATCACGACGCCTGTGTGTTTGCTGTGACATTTCTTATCATCACAAACACACTGTAAAGATTTAGAGTTTTTACAGCAATAACTGAGTTTAAAGGGTTAAATCAAGCAGAAATAGCTCTGTAATGTATTAAATGCAGGTCATTATTGAATAGTGATTACGTTACACACACACTGACTCAGGTCCCCTGTTAGATAGTAAATCACGACGCCTGTGTGTTTGCTGTGACATTTCTTATAATCACAAACACACTGCAAAGATTTAGAGTTTTTACAGCAATACCTGAGTTTAAAGGGTTAAATCAAGCAGAAATAGCTCTCTAATGTATTAATTGCCGGTCATTATTGAATAGTGATTATGTTACACACACACTCACTCAGGTCCCCTGTTAGATAGTAAATCACGACGCCTGTGTGTTTGCTGTGACATTTCTTATAATCACAAACACACTGTAAAGATTTGGAGTTTTTACAGCAATACCTGAGTTTAAAGGGTTAAATCAAGCAGAAATAGCTCTCTAATGTATTAATTGCAGGTCATTATTGAATAGTGACTACGTTACACACACACTGACTCAGGTCCCCTGTTAGATAGTAAATCACGACGCCTGTGTGTTTGCTGTGACATTTCTTATCATCACAAACACACTGCAAAGATTTAGAGTTTTTACAGCAATACCTGAGTTTAAAGGGTTAAATCAAGCAGAAATAGCTCTCTAATGTATTAATTGCCGGTCATTATTGAATAGTGATTATGTTACACACACACTCACTCAGGTCCCCTGTTAGATAGTAAATCACGACGCCTGTGTGTTTGCTGTGACATTTCTTATAATCACAAACACACTGTAAAGATTTGGAGTTTTTACAGCAATACCTGAGTTTAAAGGGTTAAATCAAGCAGAAATAGCTCTCTAATGTATTAATTGCAGGTCATTATTGAATAGTGATTATGTTACACACACACAGACTCAGGTCCCCTGTTAGATAGTAAATCACGACGCCTCTGTGTTTGCTGTGACATTTCTTATCATCACAAACACTCTGCAAAGATTTAGAGGTTTTACAGCAATACCTGAGTTTAAAGGGTTAAATCAAGCAGAAATAGCTCTCTAATGTGTTAATTGCAGGTCATTATTGAATAGTGATTACGTTACACACACACTGACTCAGGTCCCCTGTTAGATAGTAAATCACGACGCCTGTGTGTTTGCTGTGACATTTCTTATCATCACAAACACTCTGCAAAGATTTAGAGGTTTTACAGCAATACCTGAGTTTAAAGGGTTAAATCAAGCAGAAATAGCTCTCTAATGTATTAATTGCAGGTCATTATTGAATAGTGATTATGTTACACACACACTCACTCAGGTCCCCTGTTAGATAGTAAATCACGACGCCTGTGTGTTTGCTGTGACATTTCTTATCATCACAAACACACTGTAAAGATTTAGAGTTTTTACAGCAATAACTGAGTTTAAAGTGTTAAATCAAGCAGAAATAGCTCTCTAATGTATTAATTGCAGGTCATTATTGAATAGTGATTATGTTACACACACACACTGACTCAGGTCCCCTGTTAGATAGTAAATCACGACGCCTGTGTGTTTCTCTCCTCAACCCCCACAACCCCTCACTCACAATTTACATTTCAATAAAGGAGACTTGAAAAACCAGTTTGTGAACCACAGGCCAATAGAGCTCAAACTACCAATGTGGCAGAACCCTTCTCAAATAAACTAGAGAAGATGCTGGGATTTGCCCTGCCAAATTAAACTAAATTACAGTTTTTACAATCGCTAGGCCACATTTCTCAATACTTTGGTCATTTTCAAAATCCTTCACACAGTTCTCCAAACCAACTTTCTGCTTCACAGCAGTTATTTCACATTCAAAATCCACAAAAACTAACAAAACACTTAATTCATGTCTCAAATCAAGTGCCAATGATCCTCAGTTTAGCTTGCACAGACTGAAGTTGTGATCACTGTGGAGTTGAAAAAGTTGAAAAAGTGTGTTTATTATTGAGAAATGTTTTGTAAAAGAACATTTTATATCACAGCTTAACTGTGGATCAACATTGCTTTAGCAAAAAATGCATTCAATGGCAACATCTTTCAATTTACCTGAAATCTTTTCTCACTTTGACACAAACACAATCAAATCTTTGTTCTACAGGCCAATTCGCACATCCTTACATGCTGTTTTCAAAAGTGTTAAACTTATGGACAAAACAATAACATAATACAAAACTGAATGAGACAGCAATTTACAACATGTATACAGTAATACTGTAATGCAATTTATCCTGCTAAAAAAATCAAACACTATCAAAGCAACTTTGATGAAACTGAACACCAACACAAGTGTTAGGCCATTACCATCCATTCAAAAGAGGAAACTTAGGAATAATGTTGTACTGTAATGTAAGCATGCAGGGAATTATAAGCAGCAGAGAGTGTCATTCTAGTTTTGTAAAGACATTTTAATTGTCTAATGTTCCTGATGTTAGTGTTGATGTAAACCTGCGCTGCTAGTGCTCTGGAAGAATGAGTTGATTTGTAAAAGTAAAATTAACTGCCGTGAAGCTGAAAGTTGGTTAGCAAATTTATAAACTCCTCACTCAGTTCTCCTAAATATTGGGAAATATGTCCTAGCGATTGTAATTTCATTTCATCATGTAATTTCAATTTATTTTTGGCAGTGTATTTGGTCTAGGACACAGGTAACAGTAGTGAGCTTCTTTGTATCACCTGTGAGAGTCTTCATGCATTGAAATGTAAATTACTGGTGGGGGGTTGAGCAGCAAACTCAACACACACACTATTCTCTATTCCAATTTCAAGAGCACATCTAAACCACTAGCCCAAACACATTACAAGTGAAAGCACAAATAAATACAAAAGATATGATACACATGAAATAAACAGTGCTTTTCAGGACGGTCTGTCAGTAGTTGTAATATAACACTGTATTGTCCTCACTGTAAAAAAATAAAATAATAAAATATATATATATATATATATATATATATATATATTTTTATAAGTTAATAATTTTAAAGTTACTTTTTCTCAAAGTGTATGTTCACTTAACTGAACCTACTATGACATAAGCAACTATGTTTACTGGGATACTTCCTATTTTTTTAAAAATAATTTTGTATTAATTTTAGCATTTTAGTTTAGCATTCGTGGACTGTCAGAGATACAGCTTTTGGGGCGTGTGCTTTAGGTGTTCACCCATATAGCACGTGAGTAATGAAGAGCCTTCTGAAGCAAAGTGGCACGTTTGTGTAAGAACAATGTCCATATTTTAAACTTTATAGACTAAACTAACTATGTTTATTGAAAGAAATTGTGTTTTAGTGTTATTATGAAAAGAGTAACCCCTGACGCTAAGTTTTGTTTAGCTCTATCTTCTCTCTTCTGCGTTTGTCAGTGCACATACGTCAAGGATTCATGGGTGAAGAAGGGTTACTCTTTAAAGTACAACTCCGGTGAGAAATGACCCTTGGGGTAATTAACAGATGGTTACCGAGTAGATCGTTCTCTGGGATGCGTTTTCATGGAAATCAAGTGTAAAGAGTTGTATCTCTAAAAACAGATTTGAGTGACGAACGCTGTGCTAAGTGATGAACTGTGACTTGGAATCTCATATGGGCCATTTCCGGAAGAAAGCACTGAACGCAGTAGAGAAAAAAAAGAAAAAAAAGTCCATGTAATTAGATTTCACAAACTTAATTCCTATCGACCAGCTCACTTAGCACAACGTTCATGGCTCGACTAGTCGAGACTGTTTTCCAAGATGGCTGCAGTCTGTAAACGTGTAATGTACTGTCTTTAGAAAGTATCTTCTTATTAAACCGTTTGTACTCTAACAAGTTCTCAATGCTTCGGTTTGCATGTAGGGATCCTCATTATGCTGCCTTGTTAGTGTGAGGTTATTTTGAGCCTTGTTAGTGGTATTAACTAGCGATTTAATTTCACTTATTCCATGCCCCATAGACAAACATTATAAGCTAATCTGTGTTTCGAGATAAAACTCTTTAAATTCGATTTTCATGAAACCGCATCCCAGAGAACGATCTACTCGATAACCATCTGTTAATTACCCCTAGGGTCATTTCTCACCGGAGTTGTCCTTTAAGCGCAATGTGATTCGTGTGGCACTGAAAACCGAAAGCTAGTATTTTAGTCTATGGATCAGTTACTGTGTGGATCAGTTATATGATGGTTAGACGCACTTTTATGGACCGACAAGGCACCGGCATTTTAAAGCTGGGAAGAGCCAGGACTTTTTTAATATAAATTTAAATAACTCAGATTTTATTCATTTGAAAAAAGAATGTCATATACACTTGGGATGACTTGAGGGTGAGTAAATCATGGGCTAATTTTCATTTGTAGGTGAACTAACTGCTGTAAACTGGGCCCACAAACACAGTAGATCCACACAACCCCCCCACACAATTTACATTTTAATAATAATAAATAAGGGAAGACTTGAAAACCTAGGGCCCTATAATTTCCGCGATCACGGAATCGCGGACGGAATCGCGGAATTGGCATATTAACGCGGAATCTGCATATAAACGCGGAATCTGGTGTTAACGCAGATTTCCCCGGAATTTTACATATTTGTAATGAAATTCTGTGTCGTGTGGGTGGAGAACGTATGTCTGAGGAAAGTGCAGACCGGGGGAAGCAAATCTTCGCGACACAACCCCTCCCGTCATTTCAGCTCGCCCTTCAAAACAATGAAAGTATGGCGAAGTTGGTCTCCACGGCTCTGCTTTCAGCAGCGAAAAAGTTAAGAAACTCGACGCTAACGGCGGTTTCACACTGCACGCGTAGGCGGCGCAGAAGCTTTCCGTATGGAGAGCGTGAGCCGCGCTCGTGTATTGCACAGACAGACAAATATTGTCCATTCTGTCAGATTTTCCGGTGTTCTGCTCGACCCCTGTCATCTCGTGCTTTGATTTATAATGTGCACATTAGGCAGCAATGCATATCTGCTGCAAATGCGACCGTTTTCCCCTCTGTTAGTCTGTTCCAAACATGCATTTAACATGCTGTATATGGGTAGTTTACATGATAAGTAACCTTAAAGTTAAAATTAAGCATCTAGTTTTAATCATTTAAAGGGGCCTTTGAAGTTGGGGAAAAAAACTTCTGGCAGTGTTGTGTTTTCGTGTATTTTTATTTTTCACAGCTCTGGATATCATTATGGTGATTGTTAAACACACAGAACAATTCACTACATGATTTCATGGTGCAATGTTTTTTTTTTATGTTAATTTTCAAATTTAAATGTTTTACTTAATAGTACTTAAGAGTACTGTAAAATATGATTCTTATGATTTTTTTTTTAGTTCTTTTAAAAAAAAAATTACTTGAAAGAAAAAGCTAATGGAGCACTTTCATTTTAACTTATATAAACTATTATAATTTATTTTACCGGAAAGTTTAAAGCTAATAACCATTAATATTTGAAGTATTTGAAGTGCAGTGTTATGTCAAATATCATATTTGTCCTAAAAAGTAAATGTGATGTTTGTTACCTCGATAAATTTAAGGTCATTCCGATTTTTTGTTTTATGTTGTATTATATTAACATTAAAAGCAAACTCTTTTTTCACCAAAATTACAGTAAAGGGTAAAAAAACTAAATTACCAAACATTTTAACGGAAAAAAAGGAATCTGCAAAAATTAAAACGGAAAAAACTGAATTTGGGAAAAAATAAAACGGATTTTATAGGGCCCTAAAAACCCAGTTTGTGAACCAAAGGCCAACCTAGAGGAAAGGAAAATCAAACCTGAGATCTCCTTCTCAACTCACATCTTTCTCCTAGACAGAAATGAGATCAAGTGAACATCAAATTGAGACATACGGCTAAGTCTCCTGCTTCTCACATGTTTATCCTGAGACAAAAAATGACATTCTCTCATGTTTATCTTCTCTAAAGTTTCATAAGAGATCTCAACAACATCACATACTATGCTCTGATTTGTCTCCTTGGCTAGAGAGACTGGATTGCTCATATGTGTCTCCTCTAAAGTTTCAGAAGGGATCTCAACAGTATCACACGCTGTGCTCAGACTCTTCTCTTCAGCTGGATACTCTGGAACTCTCACTTTTGTCACCTCTAAAAAGTTTCATAAAAGATCTCAATAACATCACACAGTGTGCTCAGAATATTCTCCTTAGTCAAAGTCTCTGGCACTCTCAAATTTGTCAAACAAATGTTGGTCACTTTTTCAAAACTCTTCACAGAGTGATCACAACTTCAGTCTGTGCAAGCTAAACTGTGGATCATTGGCACTTGATTTGAGACATGAATTAAGTGTTTTGTTAGTTTTTGTGGATTTTGAATGTGAAATAACTGCTGTGAAGCAGAAAGTTGGTTTGGAGAACAAGTTTTGAAAATTACCAAAGTATTGAGAAACGTGGCCTAGCGATTGTAAAAACTGTAATTTAGTTTAATTTGGCAGGTCAAATCCCAGCATCTTCTCTAGTTTATTTGAGAAGGGTTCTGCCACATTGGTAGTTTGAGCTCTATTGGCCTGTGGTTCACAAACTGGTTTTTCAAGTCTCCTTTATTGAAATGTAAATTGTGAGTGGGGGGTTGTGGGGGTTGAGGAGAGAAACACACAGGCGTCGTGATTTACTATCTAACAGGGGACCTGAGTGAGTGTGTGTGTAACATAATCACTATTCAATAATGACCTGCAATTAATACATTAGAGAGCTATTTCTGCTTGATTTAACCCTTTAAACTCAGGTATTGCTGTAAAACTCTAAATCTTTGCAGTGTGTTTGTGATGATAAGAAATGTCACAGCAAACACACAGGCGTCGTGATTTACTATCTAACAGGGGACCTGAGTCTGTGTGTGTGTAACGTAATCACTATTCAATAATGACCTGCAATTAATACATTAGAGAGCTATTTCTGCTTGATTTAACCCTTTAAACTCAGGTATTGCTGTAAAACTCCAAATCTTTACAGTGTGTTTGTGATGATAAGAAATGTCACAGCAAACACACAGGCGTCGTGATTTACTATCTAACAGGGGACCTGAGTCAGTGTGTGTGTAACATATTCACTATTCAATAATGACCTGCAATTAATACATTAGAGAGCTATTTCTGCTTGATTTAACCCTTTAAACTCAGGTATTGCTGTAAAAACTCTAAATCTTTACAGTGTGTTTGTGATTATAAGAAATGTCACAGCAAACACACAGGCGTCGTGATTTACTATCTAACAGGGGACCTGAGTGAGTGTGTGTGTAACATATTCACTATTCAATAATGACCTGCAATTAATACATTAGAGAGCTATTTCTGCTTGATTTAACCCTTTAAACTCAGGTATTGCTGTAAAACTCTAAATCTTTGCAGTGTGTTTGTGATGATAAGAAATGTCACAGCAAACACACAGGCGTCGTGATTTACTATCTAACAGGGGACCTGAGTCAGTGTGTGTGTAACGTAATCACTATTCAATAATGACCTGCAATTAATACATTAGAGAGCTATTTCTGCTTGATTTAACCCTTTAAACTCAGGTATTGCTGTAAAACCTCTAAATCTTTACAGTGTGTTTGTGATGATAAGAAATGTCACAGCAAACACACAGGCGACGTGATTTACTATCTAACAGGGGACCTGAGTCAGTGTGTGTGTGTAACGTAATCACTATTCAATAATGACCTGCAATTAATACATTAGAGAGCTATTTCTGCTTGATTTAACCCTTTAAACTCAGGTATTGCTGTAAAAACTCTAAATCTTTACAGTGTGTTTGTGATGATAAGAAATGTCACAGCCATACACAGGCGTCGTGATTTACTATCTAAAAGGGGACCTGAGTCTGTGTGTGTAACGTAATCACTATTCAATAATGACCTGCAATTAATACATTAGAGAGCTATTTCTGCTTGATTTAACCCTTTAAACTCAGGTATTGCTGTAAAACTCCAAATCTTTACAGTGTGTTTGTGATGATAAGAAATGTCACAGCAAACACACAGGCGTCGTGATTTACTATCTAACAGGGGACCTGAGTCAGTGTGTGTGTAACGTAGTCACTATTCAATAATGACCTGCAATTAATACATTAGAGAGCTATCTCTGCTTGATTTAACCCTTTAAACTCAGGTATTGCTGTAAAAACTCTAAATCTTTACAGTGTGTTTGTGATTATAAGAAATGTCACAGCAAACACACAGGCGTCGTGATTTACTATCTAACAGGGGACCTGAGTGAGTGTGTGTGTAACATATTCACTATTCAATAATGACCTGCAATTAATACATTAGAGAGCTATTTCTGCTTGATTTAACCCTTTAAACTCAGGTATTGCTGTAAAACTCTAAATCTTTGCAGTGTGTTTGTGATGATAAGAAATGTCACAGCAAACACACAGGCGTCGTGATTTACTATCTAACAGGGGACCTGAGTCAGTGTGTGTGTAACGTAATCACTATTCAATAATGACCTGCAATTAATACATTAGAGAGCTATTTCTGCTTGATTTAACCCTTTAAACTCAGGTATTGCTGTAAAACCTCTAAATCTTTACAGTGTGTTTGTGATGATAAGAAATGTCACAGCAAACACACAGGCGTCGTGATTTACTATCTAACAGGGGACCTGAGTGAGTGTGTGTGTAACGTAATCACTATTCAATAATGACCTGCAATTAATACATTAGAGAGCTATTTCTGCTTGATTTAACCCTTTAAACTCAGGTATTGCTGTAAAAACTCTAAATCTTTGCAGTGTGTTTGTGATTATAAGAAATGTCACAGCAAACACACAGGCATCGTGATTTACTATCTAACAGGGGACCTGAGTCAGTGTGTGTGTAACGTAAATCACTATTCAATAATGACCTGCAATTAATACATTAGAGAGCAATTTCTGCTTGATTTAACCCTTTAAACTCAGGTATTGCTGTAAAAACTCCAAATCTTTACAGTGTGTTTGTGATGATAAGAAATGTCACAGCAAACACACAGGCGTCGTGATTTACTATCTAACAGGGGACCTGAGTCAGTGTGTGTGTAACATAATCACTATTCAAAAATGACCTGCAATTAATACATTAGAGAGCTATTTCTGCTTGATTTAACCCTTTAAACTCAGGTATTGCTGTAAAAACTCTAAATCTTTACAGTGTGTTTGTGATGATAAGAAATGTCACAGCAAACACACAGGCGTCGTGATTTACTATCTAACAGGGGACCTGAGTGAGTGTGTGTGTAACGTAATCACTATTCAAAAATGACCTGCAATTAATACATTAGAGAGCTATTTCTGCTTGATTTAACCCTTTAAACTCAGGTATTGCTGTAAAAACTCTAAATCTTTACAGTGTGTTTGTGATGATAAGAAATGTCACAGCAAACACACAGGCGTCGTGATTTACTATCTAACAGGGGACCTGAGTGAGTGTGTGTGTAACGTAATCACTATTCAAAAATGACCTGCAATTAATACATTAGAGAGCTATTTCTGCTTGATTTAACCCTTTAAACTCAGTTATTGCTGTAAAAACTCTAAATCTTTACAGTGTGTTTGTGATGGTAAGAAATGTCACAGCAAACACACAGGCGTCGTGATTTACTATCTAACAGGGGACCTGAGTCAGTGTGTGTGTAACGTAGTCACTATTCAATAATGACCTGCAATTAATACATTAGAGAGCTATTTCTGCTTGATTTAACCCTTTAAGCTCAGGTATTGCTGTAAAAACTCTAAATCTTTGCAGTGTGTTTATGATGATAAGAAATGTCACAGCAAACACACAGGTCTCGTGATTTACTATCTAACAGGGGACCTGAGTCAGTTTGTGTGTAACGTAATCACTATTCAATAATGACCTGCAATTAATACATTAGAGAGCTATTTCTGCTTGATTTAACCCTTTAAACTCAGTTATTGCTGTAAAAACTCTAAATCTTTGCAGTGTGTTTATGATGATAAGAAATGTCACAGCAAACACACAGGCGTCGTGATTTACTATCTAACAGGGGACCTGCATCATTTTGTTAACCATAAATAAATCAAAAGTGGTTAGTTTAAAAAGCTCATAAATGTATAAGGTGGTAAGATGGGCCTTTTATATGGGCCAAAAGTCACACATTATTTTTACAAATACTTGGCTAAAATAAAATGTTTTTAATAATGTCTATGTTAACACTTGTTTAAAAGAACTTTAGATGCAAAGTTTGTCCCATTTACCGTACCTTTTTTTTTTATATAAATAAAATAATGCATTATTTTTCAATAATTATAGGCCACTGTCATTAAAATGTTATATATATATACACAGAAACAAAAAAAATGTTTACAAAAGCATTGAATGAGATCCCTTAATAATTTAATAAAGTTTTACGGTCTGTCCACGGCCATGATGGATGGTATTTACTATATTTATTTGTAGAAACTGAGGAGACACACATTTTGATGGCAGATGTATTTCTAATTACATCCTGGTTGTTTAGATTTTTTAATCGTTTTTTCTTGGATCCTGTAGTATTTAATTTTAAAGTAATGCAAAGTTTGAAACTAGTCAGGGTATTTAGTAAAGAGATATAATCTATATAATGTTTGTTCCTTTAGTAAGCAGTCTGTTAAACAGCAGCTCTAGAGTCAGAGGACAGCAGGCCATTCAAACAATAGAGGAGTGTGTGTGTTTGTGAACGATGTGTGTTTAAGGGCTATTACAGTTCCTGCTCCAGCCTACAGGGGAGCTGCTGAGCATGGCCTTAAACACTCACACACTCTTAGGTCCCCTCTTGGTCAAAATTTTTAAAAATTCACCAGAGTGTTGTTTCTTGGTTTTAACATGATTTAAACACACACACCTGTAGGTCCTTACTTGGTCAAACATTTAAAAAATCACCAGAGCATTTCTTTAGTTTTTTACTTCATTTTCACATGATTTAAAGCATGACCAACAGGGGACTTGAAAAATGTCCCCTCTTGGCTCAGAGGTCCCCTGTTGGTGAGTGTGTAACGACGCCTATGTCCCCTGTTAGATAGGTAGACAAGTACACACACACACACACACACACACACACACACACACACACACACACACACACACACACACACACACACACACACACACACACACACACGATTATGTGCCCTGGCTGGAACTACTGACTTTTTTTACATCCAACACTTTCCCCAATGCTTTTGTTGTTTGTTATTTGCGAATACGCGTTATGACAGCATCTAATGGAGTCATTATGATATGGATTCATTTGTGGGAACTGTTTTCCCGTATTCAAAACCACAATAAGACTGAATCACAGCATCAAATAGCACATCTGACAGTAATAAGTATGTTTGTGCATCAAAGGTTGATAAAATAATTGCTTTGTGACAAGTTCCCTCCCGAAATGCAAAAAATGGGAGCTCAAAGCTCAGATGAAAAGCGCAGTACATCAATTTTCACTTCCATTCTGGCTTTTATGGCTTTAAATTACCAGTGTTGCTTAAAATTTTGTATACCAAAAAATTACAGCCACATGCAATGGGAAGCCTAGAATATCAGAAATGGCTATATGAGACAGAAAATGATGCAAATTGTGATGATGTGCAGGAGATGCATGGTCAGGCCGGGGAAGAAACGAGGAGTGCAAACTGCCCTGTACACTGCGGCTTCATTCTGCCTCCATCCAAAGCACCGGATAATGACACAGTTTTTGCTAGGCAGAGAGAGTGGAGCCGGTAACCATGGAAACAGCTCACATCCTGCATTGGCCCCTTTGCCAGAGCCACAGAGTGTGCACGCTTCCAATGGAACAGAATCATTCGGGCTATAGGCACCTGCTGCAGTATAAGCACTCTTTGTCAAAAAACAAACAACGCCATATGGCCTGTGAACGGTAAAAGGACGAAACGCTTTGTCCCTAAAGTATATTTCTTTCCACCGCCCCATCGGACTAATAGCTACTGTAACGTCAGCGATGATTCAGGGTCGTGCCAGAAACATCCTATCATCTGGCACTAGAAGCAATTAAGGAAAGCACCAATATTACCTGCCTGGCTGCGTTGTGCGAGTTAGGGAGCTGTTTAATATCCCACTGCGTCTAAATCAGTCTGTTGTTGTGACGGTGCAGGTTGTTACTGCACTTGCCATTTTAATTAACTCAACCCCACACAGACAGTGGCTTCCTTGTGATTACTCTGCTTTAGGTCTAAAGTGTGTAAATACAGTGAGAAAAGCGGTTATTGCGGTGGCTTTTGCAACAACATGGCGGTCCCACAGACATATGAGTGAAGTTAGTTCAGGTATTAAGGATGCAATGACATTTCGCACCAAAAAACAAATTGTCAGATTAACCGTCTAAAGACGCCATATCTTGAGATGCAAGAGCATCAATTTCCTCGTTAATTTCGGATCAAGGGGTAATCAGTCATGCGCGTCTAAATCATGGTTATGCACTCTATCTAAGGCACATAAAAACGCCTCGTATGATTATGAAGAGAACACGTATTATAATTCTGCTTAATGATTGCTGAGGAACAGCTTAAGACCACGGACACAAAGCCTATACATATATAAATATATTTCGTAGACTCCAATTAAAGCAAATGAGAGCTCTCCCTCTTTCCTCCACTGTGTATTTGTTTTGGTTGATTTAGTTAACAGCTTAAGTTTTTTTTAAGTATAATGTTGTTGGTGTGACACAGCGCAGAATAAAAAGAGGGGCTGGCACCCTGTAATCAGCTGCTAGTTCCAGTTCCACCATTCCTTTTAACTGGCACAAGACCCATCGTTAAGCTGCTTAATGAATTTCATCCTTCTATTCAACACCCTCCCTCATTATGCAGCTCTTATGCTATGATAAAACAAGTTGCAGTCATAATAAGACTATTTCCAAAGTTTCCGCAGAACAAAAGTGACAATAAAGTGACAGTTATAATTGTTCCAAAGATTTCTATTTAAAATACGGTAAGTTATGTTCTTTGGTTATGATTATGAAGCTGCACAACCATTTTCAACATTAATACTAATTTTAAAAGTTTCTTGCGCACCAAACCAACATATTCGATTTTCTGAAGGATCATGTGATCAAGACTGGAGTAATGATGCAGAGAATTTAGCTTTAACATAATTAAACAATTTCATTTTGAAAGATGATAAAATAGAAAAGTTATTTTAAATTGTAATTATATTAATATAATATGATTAGGGCCGGGACTCGATTAAAAAAATTAATCTAATTAATTAGAGGCTTTGTAATTAATTAATCGAAATTAATCGCATTTTAATTGCATTTAAATATTTGACCTGAGAACAATGAGAAGTAATTTTTCACATGGATTTTTAGTATACCATTGAATAATGACTGAATACATAAGCTTAATCAACAAAATATTGTGTATTTATTTCAGTACAGCAGAACAGCTCAATGTTTGCCATTAAGTTTAGCAAAAGCATATTTGTGATATTTGAGGCTCGATGTGCTGCGGTGATACGCAAATTCCTTGTTGTATAGCTTGCACACAACCATGCTTTTGACAACGCTTCCATTCTTTCGTTTTTTAAAACAAAATTTCCCATCCACGGGGCCAAGCAAAGCGGTCTCATCAGCTTCTTCGTTCATGTTCACTCATGGTTTGTTGTTGTCGTGATTTCGGAGCGCTAGTTGGTGTTCCAGTATAATCGGTCCGTCGAAACTCATTCATTGAAAAATGTTCCGCGGTGCAATAAGTGTGGTTAAATTTAAAAAAAAAAAATTTCTGTAATTAATTAACGCGTTAAAGTCACGTAATTAATTAATCTTAATTAACGCGTTAAAGTCCCGGCCCTAAATATGATACAACATTACTGTTTTTACAGTATTTGGTGAGCATATGAGATGCCAGGCGCAAGTGTTTTTTGCTAGATGCAGTTATGGATAGTCATTGCACATATCAGAGTTAGCCTACCTATTGGCAGTAAAGACGAGCAAGCATGAGGCCATGAGTGCGCCATGCGCTTTAGACCATGCGCTCAGATCGTTAAAAAAGAGCCCTGAATGTTGGATTGACAGCCTTGTTTAAAAGTTTACAAAAAAGTTTAAAAAGTCTATAGAAAGATTTATAGGTCTTACAGAAATAATTATGAGAAAGGAAATGACATTGTTGCCAATGAAGGCCTTTCTAAACCATCGGATTTCAACAAAAACATCTTCATTTGTCTTCCGAAGATGAACGGAGGTCTTACGGTTGTCAAATGACATGAGGGTAAGTAACTAATGACAGGTTTTAAATTTTTGGGTAAACTAACCCTTTAATGTTGGTTCATTATGTAATATTATAAACCATATCTGAAAAACGTAAAGTCAAATTATACTGTTGTGAAAATTCAGACACATTACTCCCTAAAACAGCACTGTAGTACAGCACTGGCAAATGATGTAGCAGTTTACATGATTAAATGAAAGCAATCATCTCATTGGCGGTTATGTGAGGGTGGCCATATCTCCAGGTAATCTGCACAGACGACGGCTGGCTGCAGCCCTTCTCCCTGGAGGCTAGTCTTCTCTGGCTTCGAGAGAAGGGTTCAATGTCCTTGACCATCAATCAGTGGCCTATTGTTCCCTCTATTGCCTCCAGAGAAAGCCTCTCCATGCAGGCCTAAGCTTCTGCCGAGTCCTTGGCAAACTGGCGTAAATCCCACATCTCCAATCTTGGATTTGACAAATATTCCCTTTAAGTCCTCTTTCAGCGTTTCTGCTCTCCATATGATAAACTACCTAATTCCCTGGCTCATAATAGAACAAACATGAAAAACATTTTGTTTTCCTCGGCTTGCCTTTGCACAAACATTGAGCCGGTTGGCATCATTATTGCGTTGAGTATACTTGGAGGCTAAAAAAACGTTGCTTGGAATACCTTCCTCATCTCAGATTTGGAATGAAACAGCATGAGAAGGAAAGCTTTATATATTCATTAGGGCTGTTCATTTAATACATTAATTTAGCACAATTAAGCGGCACATTATGAGTACCGCCCTGTTCACGCTGATCTTGTTTTTTCAGGAAATACTGATAAATGTGATTTTATAGTTATATAATCTGATTAATTAACATACATTATGTTAATATGAATATCATGTATTAAATTTGATTTAAAAATAATCGACTAACAGCCCTAATATTCATCTACCTTGCTGTTTATATGGCACTGGAGTCATTTAAAGAGTGCAATGCGCAAAGCTCTTTCCTTATCCATGAAATCAGAATTTTGCAATGAAACAGTAGGAGAAAGAAAGAAAGATTTGTTCATTTATTCATTAGGGCTGTCAATTTAACACATTAATTTAGTATAATTAAGCAGCACAGAATGAATAAGGGGGTGTTCACACCGTTATTGAATTCGAAAACAGCTTGATGTAGAGCAAACAAAATGGAAGTGAATGCAGGGGTCTCGAGACATGTTTTTCCATAGTGAATTAATTTTAACTTAACATGATCAAAGACGTCAGTCTGAACGACATGACGTAATGGATAAAGATGCCAATGTGACTCATGTATGTGTAGACCAACGATTAAAAAACAGGATGGATGGAACGTGCAAATATGGATTGCTGGAGGCCAATAATAAGCTGATGTTCAATGATAAGGAAATTACACAAACAATAAACAGCAATCACTTCTAAAGTAATGTAATGTCACTGAAATACCCCAGTTTAGCGGCTCTTCTCACACTGATACATGTGTATATTCCAATTACATTGTTATGCAGTTTGATTAATCAGAATATCATGCAATTCATTTGTTTACAATTTTAATAACTCTATTATTCATATACAGGTCCTTCTGAAAAAATGTGCATATTGCGATAAAGTTCATTATTTTCCATAATGTAATGATTAAAATTAAACTTTCATATATTTTAGATTCATTGCACACCAACTGAAATATTTCAGGTCTTTTTTTGTTTTAATACTGATGATTTTGGCATACAGCTCATGAAAACCCAACATTTTCAAATCTCAAAAAATTAGCATATTTCCCCCGACCCAAAAAAATCAACGTTCGAATAATTATGTTCAGTTATGCACTCAATACTTGGTCGGGAATCCTTTTGCAGAAATGACTGCTTCAATGCGGCGTGGCATGGAGGCGATCATCCTGTGGCACTGCTGAGGTGTTATGGAGGCCCAGGATGCTTCGATAGCGGCCTTAAGCTCATCCAGAGTGTTGGGTCTGCGTCTCTCAACTTTCTCATCACAATATCCCACAGATTCTCTATGGGGTTCAGGTCAGGAGAGTTGGCAGGCCAATTGAGCACAGTAATACCATGGTCAGTAAACCATTTACCAGTGGTTTTGGCACTGTGAGCAGGTGCCAGGTCATGCTGAAAAACGAAATCTTCATCTCCATAAAGCTTTTCAGCAGATGGAAGCATGAATGCTCCAAAATCTGCCCCTGCCCTTGATAAAACACAGTGGACCAACACCAGCAGCTGACATGACACCCCAGACCATCACTGACTGTGGGTACTTGACACTGGACTTCAGGCATTTTGGCATTTCCTTCTCCCCAGTCTTCCTCCAGACTCTGGCACCTTGATTTCCGAATGACATGCAAAACTTGCTTTCATCCGAAAAAAGCACTTTGGACCACTGAGCAACAGTCCAGTGCTGCTTCTCTGTAGCCCAAAGTGGCTTGACCTGGGGAATGCGGCACCTGTAGCCCATTTCCTGCACACGCCTGTGCACGGTGGCTCTGGATGTGTCTACTCCAGACTCAGTCCACTGCTTCCGCAGGTCCCCCAAGGTCTGGAGTCGGTCCTTCTCCACAATCTTCCTTAGGGTCCGGTCACCTCTTCTCGTTGTGCAGCATTTTTTTGCCACACTTTTTCCTTCCCACAGACTTCCCACTGAGGTGCCTTGATACAGAACTCTGGGAACAGTCTATTCGTTCAGAAATTTCTTTCTGTGTCTTACCCTCTCGCTTGAGGGTGTCTGGAAAGCAGTCAGGTCGGCAGTCTTACCCATGATTGCGGTTTTGAGTAATGAACCAGGCTGGGAGTTTTTAAAAGCCTCAGGAATCCTTTGTAGGTGTTTAGAGTTAATTCATGATTCAGATGATTAGGTTAATAGCTCGTTTAGAGAACCTTTTAATTTTAAAAGCTAATTTTTTGAGATAGGAATTTTGGGTTTTTATAAGCTGTATGCCAAAATCATCAGTATTAAAACAATAAAAGACCTGAAATATTTCTGTTGGTGTGCAAAGAATCTAAAATATATGAAAGTTTAATTTTTATCATTACATTATGGAAAATAATAAACTTTATCACAATATGCTAATTTTTTTAGAAGGACCTGTATGATGGTAATTACTAGGTACTTCAAAGAATACCATATCCATAAAACATGGTATTTAGTAGTATGGCAACAATAAGAAAACTGTACAAAGAATTTCTAACAATGAGAATAAATTATTTAGTGCATATAATAAAAACACAACGCCTGCATTTGACAGAACAAACACATGGTGAACAAGCCGCCACTATGAGTCAAAATTGAATAGCACTCGGAGTCAAGTGTCTCAAGTGTCTCAGTTAACTCAAAACTGATCAACTGTCTGATCAGTTCTGAGTTAACCACCTTGATACAACTTGAGGTACCGAGGAAGGTTGTTATTTTGCACACAAATGTGTATCATGCTTCTGCTGCGATAATGATAATGGGTATGAAATCCCAAGAATGCATTATCATAAATAGAGCCTAACACTATGTGTGATGGTCTGATGAGATAAAAATGAGCTAATTTCTGATTCTGTGCTGAGCAAACGCTCATTTCAATATTGTACACAGAAGGAGTTCACCTGACATGCTGGTAGTGAATAAGACTCAACTGCGTCTCTGCCTGGCCTTGAGCTTCACCTGAACACCAACACAGCAGGAACTCTTTTTGATACAAGACTGCGGCAGACGACGCATAAACAACAAAAAGACATTTCATTTTGCTTCCCTTATGATGCACTTTTCAGCAGAGGCGACACTTACATAGTGGACTTCCTTAAAAAAGAACTCTTTGTGTGATATCCATCTGCAGTCTAGTCTGCTTTTAAAATTTCATTAAACATTCTTTCCTCTCAAAGCACGTTTCATCCTCTACCTTGCCTGTTCAGAGCGGGGAAGCGTGAAGTTATTGCCTGTAATTGACCCAATGTATCGATTGATCATTGTGCTGCATTTTAAACGCCACTATTTCCAGCACATAATTATGCCTACTGGGTTTTGATTAGATCGCAGTGTGCTAAAGACGTCATCAAGCTCTTTGAGAATCCTCTGGAAGAACAAAAAGGAAACACATCTGTTGTGGAGTAAACATGGGAGATTCAGTGTCTTTGCCTCCTTCATCAACAAGCATCCCATGGGTGGCGTAAATAATGAGTACCATGAATTGGAGCAATAACACAAGGTTCTGTTGCTGAATCAGCCAGTGCTGGAATAATCTGGCCATTTGTCCACTCTTACACTCCTTATCATGTAACTGGAGACAGTTCATGAAAATGATCTGCAACTGTTTAAGATTGTCTGTAATGCATCTTCACCTCTCAATCACGCTGTGAGATTTGTATAGATATTCTACTTTGGTAAAGATAACATGTTAAAAAGCTTTTCACCATTTAACCACCTTTTTGAGTTCACTTAAACAGTTGTGAACAAGTACAACTATTCCATGTAGTGCTTCAAAAATTATGAGGTCACAAAAATCATCAAAATCAAATAATTATGCACAAATTAGAAAATATTGTCTTAATGGCTTTAGATTAAGTATCCCTGCTGAAAAATATTTATGTAGTATATATGTGTCTTTATATATATATATATATATATATATATATATATATATATATATATATATATATATATATATATAAATAAAACTGTAATATATATATGTGAAGCATAACATGTAAAATTTTTATGGACTGCTGACAACGTCACAGGTTTACACTATTACAGTTTTTCCCCATTAAAACAATCAAAAGTGACAGCAAATACATTTATAATGCTATAAAGATTATCAAACTATAATGAAAATTTTACACTTTTCACAGTATGACGGTTTCTATCAAAATATTAAGCAGCACTACTGTTTCCAACATTAATAATAATATGAAATGTTTCATGAGCATCAAACTTTTGAACAGTTTATATATAAACATACACATACTGGATTTCAATTACCATTTACATAAATAATGTATTCTTTTATTTAAAAATAAAAGCAGCATAAAATTTACATGTAATTTAGAACATCATTCCAGTCAGAGTCTGAGTTAACATATGCACTGTTGGTAGGGGATTTACCAATTAGCATATATAAAGATTGTACATTTTAGAAAGCTACAGCCACTTTAAGCTCTATCTGTGATCATTGCTTTCTTATCATCAAATACTTCAAACTACAGCACATGAAATATGAGTCAATTACTTGAGGATGAAACTCAGGAACCTATTGTGCACATCCCTGGGAAAACACGCAAGGAAGCCATAGTGTCCAAGAGTGAGCTATATTCATTCAGCGCAGTGATTGTGTTATGTACTTCTAAGAGTGCAAAGATCACCTGCAGAATACTAAAAATCTATTTAATAAATGTATTATTCCTTCCTATTCTTCTCCTCCACTCAGGATGGTTTTTGTAAACAATTCTCACCGCTGCAAGGCTGGACAGGGAAATGGTGCTTTTAGCCACATAATGCAACAAACCATTACCACAGGCAAACAAACTGTATGCTCAAGATAAGCTAGAAGTTACATTATTTGCTGAACATTTGCCTAGTGGTTTTCTCGTGTGTTTTTAATCTGATATTGAACCATTAGTGTTTGGACTCTGGAAGCTTTTGGTTCAGACTTTGTATCTCACGAAAGATGAAACATGGTACCTTAGAGCTATCTATTTCTGATGCTGTTTGTTTTAATTCAAAATTCATATAGCCGGCCCTGTAGGCCATATTGATTGACAGGACTGCTAGCACCAGATGGTTTCTACAACAACTACAATGACTCCCGCAAACAAGCACTTCCGTGCACACAAACCTTCAAATGTTATCACCGTCAAATCCAGTCTATCCTTTCTTCCATTGCTCTATCCTTTCAGGCACTCTTGACACTATCTGTGGGACTTACAGCACTGCATAAATACCAAACTCCCCACAGTGACACATGCACTTTAGCTTGATATGGATGCTGTCAAACTCCCATCGCTTCAGGCCAGGAAGTGCTTTATACCTTTGTGTTTGAGCCTTTCTGGAAGGGGTCAAAAATTATTGATCAGCCTTACTTGATGATTCCTGACAAATTAGGCTGGGATATTGACCCTATCTACGACCCCCTCTGGCAGCTGTGGTGCAAATTACATTGCAGTCTTGTCAGAAATACATCCACTGCTGGGAAAAATCAAGACTACAGCTGGAGAAACAACACAGAGGCCCTTTACACTAGGTAATTCTGTGGGTGAAAGCAACATTTAAGCTCGCAAGCTGTACATAAAACTTGCATGAAAGAACGCTTAGAAAGAACTTAAATGTGAGTTAGGTATGATTTGTCATGGGTTATCGCAGCCAAGGAGGTCTAAAATACAAAAAGCATTTTAAAAAACTGTTGCATAGCTATAACATGGTCTTTAGGAAGTATGTGAATATAACATTTAGGTAACATGACGTGACGTAACATGACGTAACATACATAAGCGTCCGAAATTAATAGAGGCTTGGAGCAAAAATGCCATTTACATTAGATATTTTTGGCCAAAGCAACTTATAAATGAGGACAATTGAAGCAGTTAAACCAACAAAAAGGGCAACAATATGTAAGTGTTGTGACAAGTTCCAGTTAGTCTAGCACAGTAAACATACAGGGCTCCAGACTAACATTTGAGATCAGTGGAACTGGTGCTACAGATGGTGGCGCCAGCACCTGATTTGGAGGAGGGGGAAACATTAACCATATAGGGAATTTAATCATAAAATTACTATTGTTCTGCATTAATAAGTGCAGTTACTAATAATAATACATGTTTATTTCTGAACTGACTGACTGCTTCATAAAAGGAGCGCTCTCACTTTCCGTGTAATTCTTCACAAAAAGTTTTTGTTTAATGAGACTTCTTGACTTTTCCTTATTCATACTTCAGTACAATATATAGAGATTTCATAATATCTAAATATAAATTTAAGAAAAAAATATATATATTAGGAAGTGGAATTGGCTAACAAGCCAATAAGTGCTCCACTGGTAATTCTTTATTTTAAAATAACAGTTTGTTTTTCACTTCTTGGTTTTCCTACATCTTAAAGCTTTTATTTTAACAAATGGGGACAATGTTTTGTTTGCCTTTGGCAATGTGTTGGTCGCATTAGTGCAATCTCGTGTTAGTGAGGTAGTGCTAGAAAAATGGTTGATAAATGCAGTCTTGAGCCCTGCCATAGCAAGTTTTTTTTTTTTATATAAATAGAAAAAATAGAGTAGAAATAGAAAGTGTTTGTAATATTGTGTCAGGTTTTGACGACATACCCCCCACCCAAATACAAGCAAATACTGCCCCTGCACAACTAAACTAAATCTGTGTACAAACTGTGCCTTTTTCACTCAAATGTTAGCAATATATTCTGTCAACATTAATAATCATTATTACAGGCCAATAATCGCCAATTATTTGTCATATTGTAATGAGTTCTTGTTTTTATTTTATAATTTATATACTTTATGTAGGCTATTTAAAATGAAATTAATAATCTCATAACATTATGCAATTGTTGTGTAAATATCTTTATGCCACGTTTAAGTAGCATTAAACAGTATGTGTAAATCACATGCCATGTCAGACTACAGTATTCTGATTGATTTAATTATTTAATAACATTTTAATATTTTACATAAAAAACAACAGACATTTTTTTATAAGAAAATTATAAAAACTGCCCATACAAAGCTAAAAAAATGCTCCAGCAAATCACTTCCTTAATAGAAAACGTATTTTCTGACCCTGCATAATGACACGACACAACATTATATACTGTATTTGTTCTTATTCTGTCAGAACACACAGCTGGTTTTGGCATCTACCAGCAGGGGCTGAGAGGTCCATGCTAACCAGACAAATCCTAACCCCTTGATTATAGTGGCAAGTACCTTTAGGGCACTCCTTGTGCATTACATCATATTCTCTTACGTGTAAAGTCATGCAATTCTGTTTTCCAGGTATTCATGTCCCACTCCTCTCAACACAGAGTCCTATTTCCACATTATGTAGCTGACAAAAAGCTTCGAATAAGTTATGTTCATGAATAAGATTTTTGCTGTTTGAGGTATTGTTAATCTCCAGGGAGCAGCCAAATTGCCTTCTGCCAAAAAGCTAATGATAAAATGTTCACAAGCATTTCTAAAAGTGTCAGTTTTCCCATCATAATGAAAATCCAATTTTGTGGTGGTTCACTGTCAATTAATAAGCTCTTTCCAAAACAGAGGAAGGTAAACCTTCAAGGTATTCTATAGTACATTTCTTTTGTCAGACTATTGTGTAAATTCAGCCATGCTATATAAAAAAAACAACAACAATCAACCAACCAAAAAACAAACAAACAAACAAACTATTTGTGCTTATTTTCATGGCGGTAACTATTCATACAGTTGCAACTTTTCATATCTCTGTATTTGACATAAGGTCTATATTTTTGGTGGTAAAATAATAGAGCATAAATAATATTAAAAATAAATAGTATGAGTCAAACCACAAATAATATTTAAGAATAACCAAGAAGATCTTTCTTTATAATATAAAAATATATAAGTCTTTCTTAACATGAAAATGATATAAGGTCAACACATACACCGCATATAATTATAGTATACATATAAATACCATTCAAATATGAATGCTACATATATTGTACATATTTTACAATGTACAAAAAAGTTACATTATTAATTCAAAGCAAACCAATATTGAAATGTACCAATATTTACACAATCGAAAAATAAAAAGTCAGGTATACTTTCACAGTTCTTGTCTTATTATTAAATATTTTTTTTAGATTTGTAATATAACAGTATATCTAACAATTTGTCGTGCAGAATAAAACACCAAATCACACACTCCCTACAGACAGGAATTAAAATGACCCTTTCCCCCCAAACTAAACCATAGAAATTCAATTCAAAATATAAGAATGACAAATACACTGGCATGACACTCTAGATGGCGCAGGCTGATTCATTCAAACAAATACCGCTAGTGTTGCTGTTAGCAGTCTGCAGTGTGCTTTCAGAAACCCTCCACCTTCCCCAGCTCCACCTGTATTGATTTGCTATGGGGGGCTATTTCATGTTACATGTGCAGGAGCAGCAGGAGCAGCAGGAGCAGCGTAGCATATCTATTCCACATATATCAAAATTACCATATTTATTACCATGCCAGTCTTTCCGAGAGATGTCATGATAGAAATCCTGTCATGATAGAATGTTATGATAGAAATAAATGTATACCTTTAACACCTATCTGTCTTCATTTAATCCTTTTATTTTATGGTCAAGAGAAATTCAGCTAATTGTGAGACAATTAAGCATCTCGTTGGTCTTATTTGTAACATTTGTAGCCATGAAGTAAAACTCAGATAATAGTATCATATTCTTGCTTTGTCGCTGAATAGAGTGCATGAACTTGGCATCCAAACAAACCCACCACCCACAGGGTCCTTCATTAAAGGATTCGAAAGAAACTGATACAAGACAAAAACAATTTATACTCTTCTCTCAGGATGATTGAAAAATCCAATTATAGTTATTTGAATAACTGTGATTGAGATTAACCCTTAGAGGAGCCAGAAATGTAAATGCAGCTGCAGTCAAAATGCCACACTCTTTGTATCAATAGATTGCAAGTTTATACTGGCACCAAACAATATCTGATATCTGCTTGTAAAATAGTCTCTTAAAGCAAAACTGTTTTCCCTCTTCTTTCCCCAGACAGTGAGCGACACCTTCGCCTCAGCGCTCCAAAAGACCTGCTATTCATCCAAAGAATAAACCCACTTCAATCATCCAAATGTCAACAAAGAAAAGAAAGGACACACTATCAAAAACTAATCTCATGGAAAACATGTACAGCCGTTAGAAATAAACAACCCAGGGTAGCAAACATATCTGAGAATAATCATAAAAAAGTTCCCCCACAAGAACCTCAAAACACACTTTGGTGAGATAAGTCAGGGTTTTAATACTCCTCTGTTTCACTTTGACAAGAGAAAAACACCGGGGTAACGTTGTAACGCTCAAAAGGTTATGTGACAGTAAAATACTATAAAAATGAAAGCAAAGCAAACTCACTAATCCTCTTTTCTCAAAGCAGCTCAGACAAAAGTGTCTGCCAATCCCTCACATACAAATTAGTGTTGTCAGTGTGGACAGGATGTAAGACGGGACTTATTAACGTCGATTGTTTGACTAGTCTCATTCTGCCGGGATCCTGAAAAAAGTGTTTGGAACTTCGGCGGCAACATGGTCTCGGGGATCGCACCTTTAGATCTCTTGTCAAAAAGATCACACTGCTTACTGACCTTAATCTTTCACACAGCACAGAAAAAGAAAATGACACATCCCAAGGAGATTTTTACCCGCCTGCGTGTAGTCTTGATTTTATCTGAAGTGTTTAGAAAATGAAAATGTTGAGCCCTTGGGAGTGCAGAGGCCTAAAGGCATATTTCTTAATTTGAAGTTTAAAAAAAATGTTTAGAGCTTATGATGATAAAGTGCATATCTGTGATTAAAGAGATCTGATTAAAGAAGTTCCATCTGATGGAAAGAGAGAGAGAGAGAGAGAGAGAGAGTGAAACAGCGAGAGGTGATGAAGAAATTGGTTTGATGAAGAAATTAGATCAGTAACAACACAAAACATCTTCCAATATGTGTTACTTAAGTTTATTATTGTGGTAATATAATTTGGGTGTTGAAGATTCTCATTTGTAGAGTTGCAGAGTTACTTACGGGTTATCAAAACTCGCATGCCATTGGACAGTCAAACAGTTGGCAACTCCCCAAAACTCACAAAATTGGTTTAGCCAGCGTTGCTGTTGTCGGGCTGCTCAAACAAACAAAAATGCCACAGCTTTTACACTTTTCAAGGAAATCAAGCGATAAACGGCTTACTTATAGTTGTCTCTGCATATTAAGCTGGGATAGGAGAAAGTATTTTAACATCAAAACAATTACACATCACAATTTTAAATTGGAACAGCTGCCTGTAAAATCACATTAACTTTCATAATCATGTAAAAAAAAACACACACATTTGTGTCTGGCTGTGCTCATGACATTTCAGAGCAGTCGTGCTCACAGAAATGTACATTTATACAATAAGTACAAATGCCATTCCAGCTATATCTCAATCTCAAATATATCTCAAATTTTCTGTCACTCTTCAAGGTAAAAAAATATACACATAAAATTGCGTAAATAAATATCTTAACTTATTTTGAAAAATTACCCAAAGTACTTTAGTGTTGACACAAACGCTTGGAGTACGCATGCAGCCAAATGCATCAGCTTTCAAAGTGTACATCCCTCAGTTTCTTTTTCCGACTCTAAAACAATGGGCTGGGCCAGTGATGCCAAATGATTAGTGCAAAAAATATTCAAAGCACATGTGCGAGCTGAGAGTAAAGAGTATGTGTGATTAGAAAAATCTAGCTGAGACAATTAATGTCACACGCACGCAAGCATACTTCAGGTTTTAAAAAGATTTTCAACTAAATATGTAATTTACTCAAATGACTTTCTTTCCTGTGATGGTGGAAATGTCTTGTTTTGACAGAATGTCTGTCTGTGACCAAAAGTGAGTATGCTGTTTGGACCCCATTAACTTTCACTATATGGAGAAAAGAAAAAATCTCATTGAATATTTGCATCATTGAAACAGTATTTTCCTGTTTCTCACTGTAAAGCTGCTTTGGAATAATCCTTATTTTATATTTAGGGATGTAACAATACCCTCATGTCACATTTCGATACATATCACGATACAATATTATTGTGATATTTCAAGACGTATGGCAAAAGGTTAACAAAAAAATCTACTGTTTAAAATGTTCAATTTGGTATTACATTGTGGTTGTAAATGAAGAGGCTTAATCTTGGTCCTGGTAACACAATACACAAAGTCCGTTTAATAAGTAATTTTACCCGGGAGCAGCACCTGTTCTGATTTTTTCGAATAGGGGAATGTCAAATTCTCCAAAACTGTTCGCTAAGCTTACAATTAAATTGCATATTTGAAATCACCAATGAAATTTGACAACTGTCTAGCAGTTAACAACTGTTTCATAAATTTAGTTGATAAGCGCAAGTTATGACAAAAATTCCAGGACAAAGCTAATGCGCAATTCTAAACGGGTCTCAAAACACTGACTGTTTCTAAAGCAGCCGGGACGGCAGCTGCAGTAACACGTGAGTACTATTCAACGACTTTCAATTTTTTAAGGCGGGGCTTATTTGCCATATTGGGTGTTGCATTTTTTCATGAGTAATCAGAGTGCACAGGACAATGGCGACCTCAGATTAAAAATATTCATGAAGCTGAAAATACAGAATTTTTTTAGACTAATATGCTTGCACCCTGTCACTGACTAGATATATTTAACATAATGTAATCCACTTTTTACTGGTAACAGACATTTGGAATTATCAGGACCCACAAATATTCCCCCATTGCATCATTATACATTATAATCAACATTTTTTTTTAAATAGTAGATTAAAGTAGTACTGACACTAAAACTATTAAACTTTTTTTCCTCACATAGTAATTTCCATTTTGGATAAACTATGCGGATTATCCACAATACATATTATTGCATTTTTGTATTGCACAGGTGACTTGACTTTACATCCATGGAAGAAAGACATTCATAGAGGTTTTGAGGGCGAGTAAATAATGCAAGAGTTTTCAATTGGGTGAACTGTTGCTTTAACTAAATCTATTCTGGGCACAACATGGCTGTAAAGCATGTCTTAATAAGGCTTGTTTATGGTTCAGGTAAAGTGAACAGGATTTCAGATTTGCAATGGAGAGTGAGCAGGAAAGCCTGGGGGTGGGTGGGGCAGCTGAGAAAGGTGCGGGGGGGGGGGGGGGGGGGGGGGGGGGGGGGGAGAGAAAGGTGAAGAGTGACAGAGGTTTTGCCATATTCAGGTGAGAGCCCAACCTGCCTCACTGGGCTTCAGAGATAATTGGATGGCAGAATAAGCAAAAAAAAAAAAAAAAAAAAAAAAAAAAAAAAACATTCTATCCAGAGAGTATTCCAGAGCACAGTGAGCTTCTCATACTATAATGACTAGAAAGAAGTTTGCCTTTAATAAGACTGTAAAAGTCTGTGTAATGAAAGTATACACACTCTGTAATATTTTAATGCAAGTCATGTCAGTGAAGAATGATCTAGATCTAGCTAGTATATTACATATATCAATTCTATATGATAAATTATCTCTGCTTTAACCAAAATGGCTCATTAGAAACATTAGAAACAAACAAATGTCACAGTGTGACTGAACAGCAGCTTATTTGCAATAATCTTGCATTTTACTTTCACATTTATTTTTCCCTATTCTCAGAAGTTGGCTTGTGAACTATGATGGATTTTTGTTTTGGCACTGCCTCTAAAACATTGAAAACATTTTTCATTGGCTTCAGGTACACAATTGTGTATTTCCTAAAGGAGGTCAGTTTAGAATTTCCTTTCAATCAAATGCTCTTCAACAATTTAGCTGCCATTTTCCATGCACTGAAACGGTCATTTAATGAGCCCCTGTGAGGAGCAGATGCGACTGTAGTAAAGAGGACAATAGCTTTATGATGTAACTTTACCATTTCATCATTCTGAGGCAAAATTCAACATGTAAATAAGGTAGGAAATACATTCTTATAAATTCAAGCCTTGAGGTTCAGAGGCCGTTTGAGACATAGCAAGATAACAAGAGCACTGTTGGCGTGACAACTTGAAAGTCTGAATTAATCTATTTGGCTACGAGTTGTTCTGCTAACCTCACTAACATGAGAACTGTGAATTGTTCTTCCACACAACCTTAAAAGAGCTGCAAGCTGCTTCTTTTTTTTCTGTTAGAGAACTGCATTGCCATTAGTGGCTAAAGAATTTTTTTTTTGCATAAAAACAAAGTTTATTTTTAGTATAGTTAAAAAGCTCTGATTAGTAAATTCGGGCTGCATTTAGATGGTTGAACAAAAAATGCTTTCTGGCAAGAATGACAGGAGCGATTATGCATCTTCACAGCGTAACTACTGTATCATCAACAAAGAGCTATCCACTGACACTATCATTCTCGTGTCATAAAAACCATTCCACACATATTGTAAACTGTGTCAGTGAGAAACAGATTGAGAGTTATTGACTCATCAGGGGTTTTTGCAATCCAGAAGAAAAAAAAAAAAGGAAAAAGAAAAATGTAAAACACTCTCCAAGTGAGATCCATTAGATTGCGGCTTGAAATCACGCTGAAAGAACATTATTTCCCTCTTCAGCTTAGCCACATGAAAGAGCAATGAAAACCAACTTCCTAATGACACTCCCTATGACATTATCATTTAAAGACAATCCTATGTGCATCTTAATTTACTAGGCCATCGTTAGTATGAATTTGAATAATGTTCAAATGTCGAGAAGGAAGGAACACAGACCATGGCCTTTTGCTGTAGGCATGTGGTATAATAATAATAAAAAGAGTGTTTCTTTAACTTAAGGTTGAGGATCTTTTCTTAAAACAGATTTCAGCTTTTCTATTGGTTATAAAGAACAATAAAATTTGGATAAAATATCCATGCATTCACCACTTATATCTTTCAAACATAAAATCCATAATAAAAACATGAAAAATCACATTTTAAAACTCCATTAATTTAAATTATGTGAAATAAAAATAAACCATATAAATTCGTGATGCCACGGCCGAGGGACATAAGTTGTGTGAAAATGTATATCAATAATTTCAATATACATTTTCACACAAATTATGACATTCCCGTAGCTGTGGAGTTATCAGTACCACAACTAATTAAGCTTTTTCCGTAAAGAGTTCCCTTATCGAGGGAACTTCCCACTGCGTCGAAACGCTTTGGGGATGCTCCCTAAGCATCAGCGAATCTGAAGCCTGAATAAACACTAGTCCAATCCGATTGGTCGTGCGTGATGACGTCATTGTGACGGCGTACCCGGAAGTATAAAAGGGGAGCCGGCGCATAATGGCGGCAGTTATTGCTCTTCAGCATAGCGCTCTCTGTTTGGTCTGTCTATTTACTGTTGTCTGTCCAGTTGCGAGTGTGTGTGTGAGTGACTTTATAGTAAAAGTATGGAAGAAAGAAAGAGTGGATTTAGACAGTGTGTGCATCCGTGTCCCCGCTTCATCTCGGGATCGGATACACACCTGTTATGTGTGCAGTGTCTGGGTGTGCAGCACGCTCGGGCGGCTCTCGAGGGAGCCGCCTGTGAGCACTGTGAGCGGCTGACACTCAGGCTGCTCCGCTCTAGGCTGGCCGTGTTCGATGAGACCGGCCAGCCTCGTGAGCCCCATGGTTCTGGACCCGCGGTCGCTGAGGCGTCACGGCGTCGCAGATCATGGGGCTCACAGCGGGATCTGTCCGAGGGCTTTGGGACTGCTGCGGCACTTTCCCAATCCTCCTCGGACAGTTCCGATGATCTTCCTCCCCGTGTGGAAGCCCGCTTTGCGGCTTCTTCCCCCGGGGCGGAGGGTCCGATGCTCGTTCTCTCCGGTTCCGAGGAGCCGGAGGGCGCGGGCATCGGGGCGGGGGATGAGGTTTTTCCATCGCCTCATCCGCCCGCCCAGGAGGAATTGGTCGAGGTGTTGACCTGGGCTGTGGCTAAACTCAATATTGAGTGGCCACAGGAGGAACAGGAAGTTCGGCCACCCAGTAGGCTGGATGACCGGTTCCTCGCACACCGGGTCCAAACACCGCGCCGGGGTTTGCCTTTTTTCCCCGATCTGCACACCGAGGTGTGTAGATCGTGGAGGAAGCCCTATTCCTCGCGTGTCTCTAATCCCCCACTGTTGGACTATTCCAACGTCCTGGGGGCACGCGAGGCGGGCTATGGGGCGATGCCGCGGGTGGAGGATGCTCTCGCGAGCTATCTTTCGCCCGAATCGGCATCGTCCCTTAAAACCCCGGTGCTGCCCACCAAACCCTGTCGGGACACCTCAGGGCTGGTGGGCAAGGCTTATATGGCGGCTGGGCGGGCTGGTAGTGCGCTGCACACTTTGTCGATCTTGCAGGCCTACCAGGCTGACCTTCTAAAAGAGCTGGATGAGGGCGAGGGTCCCTCTCCGGAGGATGTACTGGAGCTCAGGAAGGTCGCAGATTTGTCTCTCCGTGTTACCAAGGAGACGGCCCGTGCCATCGGCCGCTCCATGGCAGCTATGGTGACAACGGAGAGACATCTCTGGCTGAATCTGTCGGGGATAAAGGAGAAGGACAGATCCTTCCTCCTGGACTCCCCGATCTCGCCTTCTGGTCTGTTTGGGGACGCGGTTAACTCCGTCGTCTCCAGACACCAGGAGGCGAAGAGACAGTCAGCGGCCTTCCAGCAGTACCTCCCTCGCCGCTCTAAGCCCGGGAAGGCTGGCCCTAGCGGGCAGCCTCAGCCGCCTACCAGCTCCTCCTCGCATCGTCAGATGCAAAAAGAGAGCGTCGCCTCTAGAGCCCCTCCTCCGGGAGCTTGGCAACAGAGGCGGCGCGCTCACCAGCAGCCTTCCGCTCCGAAGGGCGATCTGAGGAACGTCCTTCAGGCGCGAAAGGCTGCCGCAAAGAAGTCCTAGCCTCGGCAGGACTTCTCAGGGCGGTCCCTCCCGCGAGGGGGCAACCGAGGTTGCTTCCTTCGCGGCGCCCTGGGGAAATCGATGTGGTAATCCCGCCGTCTATGACGCTTCGGGCCACATCGATTTCCCGCGAACGCACGCTGCTCCAGCCGCCTCTGGAAAGACCTGCGGCTGGGCAGCTGGCGCGTCCGCACACAGAGACTCGTTCCCAACCACTTCCTGCCGGGCAACCGCTTCAGGGGGTCGGGGACGAGGCTCGTGTAACACCCGACGCCAGCCTCGAGAGGCTGGTTCCCTTAGTAGATTATCTCGGCGCATGGAAATGCCTTCCGAGTGTATCCACATGGGTCCTGCGCATTGTAGAAAATGGGTACAGACTGCAGTTCGGTCGGCCTCCCCCTGGGTTCAGGGGGGTGACCTGGACTACAGTGGTACCAGAGCGGGGTCGGGTAATGGAACTAGAAGTAAAAACCTTACTGGCAAAGGGGGCCATAGAACATGTTCCTCCGCCAGACAGGGAGTCCGGCTTCTACAGCCGGTACTTTATAGTTCCCAAAAAGGATGGAGGGTTGCGTCCGATTATAGATCTAAGGGATTTGAATCGGTCTCTAAGGAGGTTCAGATTCAAAATGCTCACTATCCCCATGATCGTGAGTCAGATCCAGTCCCAGGACTGGTTCGTCACGATAGATCTGAAGGACGCATACTTTCATATCTCCATCCTTCCATGTCACAGGAAGTTCCTGAGGTTCGCTTTCGGGGGCGAAGCGTACCAATATCGAGTACTTCCCTTCGGCCTAGCCCTCTCCCCACGCACATTCACAAAGTGCATGGATGCAGCCCTGGCTCCTATGAGGCTTCAGGGCATCCGTGTACTGAATTATATCGACGACTGGCTCATACTGGCCCAGTCGTACGAGATGGCGGTTCGGCATCGAGATGTCGTTCTAGCCCACATAAAGTGCTTGGGGCTGAGACTCAACACGAACAAGAGTGTGTTGACGCCGTCCCAGAGGACTACGTTCCTAGGGGTGGTATGGGATTCGACGACGATGCGGGCACAATTGTCTCCCGCGCGCGTCGAGACCATACTGGCGATGGTCTCAGGAATAAGGCTAGGCCACACCATCACTGTGAAGCACTTTCAGAGAGTGCTGGGGCACATGGCAGCAGCGTCCAACGTGATACCGTTCGGCCTGCTACACATGAGACCCCTCCAGTGGTGGTTGAAAACCAAGGGGTTTTCCCCCAGAGGGAATCCTTTTCGTATGATCAGGGTAACGCGCAGATGCCTTCGTTCCCTAGTCATATGGAAGAAACCTTGGTTTCTGTCCCAGGGACCAGTGTTGGGAGCGTCCTGTTGCCGGAAATCCGTTTCAACAGACGCCTCCCTCACTGGTTGGGGCGCGGTCATGGACGGCCGCTTTGCGAGGGGCCCATGGGAGGGCCGTCATTCCTCCTGGCACATAAATTGCCTGGAGATGATGGCGGTCTACAAAGCTCTCAGGAGCTTTCTCCCGGACCTCCGCGGCCAACATGTCCTGGTGCGGACAGACAATACGGCTGTCGTAGCGTACCTCAATCGCCAGGGAGGGGTAAGATCGCGCCCTCTGTGCAGATTGGCGCATCTAATCCTCCTGTGGTCCCAGGGGAAACTGTTGTCCATCAGGGCAATGTATGTCCCGGGGGTTCAAAATCAGGGAGCAGACATCCTGTCGAGGCAGGGGCTGAGGCCCGGGGAGTGGCGGCTCCACCCCGAAGTGGTGGAGGCCATATGCGAGAGGTTCGGCCCAGTGGAAGTGGATCTGTTTGCGTCTCGAGAGACGTCCCACTGTCCACTGTGGTTCTCCCTCACGCATCCAGCCCCGTTGGGGTTGGATGCCATGGTGCAGACGTGGCCGAGGCTGCGTCTGTACGCATTTCCCCCGATTGCTCTGCTCCCGGGAGTCCTGGAGAGGGTCCGTCGGCAGGGGGTCAGTCTACTTCTGGTAGCACCCCGTTGGCCGACGCGAGTTTGGTTCTCGGATATCATAGCCCTGCTGGCAGGTCATCCATGGCAGATTCCTCTGAGGAGGGATCTCCTGTCTCAGGCGGCGGGGACGATATTCCACCCCCGGCCGGAGATTTGGAACCTTTGGGTCTGGCCCCTGAGGGGGCCAGGTACCTAGAGGCTGGCCTGTCGGCAGAGGTGGTAGAGACCTTACTCAGCTCCAGGGCTCCGTCCACAAGGAGACTGTACAGCCTCAAGTGGAATGTATTTTCCACTTGGTGCAGGAGGCGTGAGGAGGACCCAGTTAACTGCCCAGTGGCTTCAGTGCTGGAGTTCCTCCAAGATCGCTTCTCTGCGGGCCTAACCCCGTCCACACTCAAGGTGTACGTGGCTGCCATTGCGGCTTTCCACACTCCTCTGGGTGATGGGCCTTTGGGTAGGCACCAGCTGGTTGTACAGTTCCTCCGTGGGGCTCGGAGGATGAGGCCTGCGGCTCAGTCCAGAGTTCCAACCTGGGACCTGGCAGTGGTTCTCGAGGGGTTGGCTGAGGCCCCCTTCGAGCCACTGGAGTCAGCAGAACCTAAGAATCTGACCCTTAAGGTGGCCTTTCTACTCGCCATTACCTCTCTAAGGAGAGTGGGGGATCTCCAGGCCTTGGCAGTAACGCCGACTTGCCTGGAGTTTGCCCCGGGTGGAGTAAAGGCCATCTTACACCCTAGGCCGGGCTATGTGCCCAAGGTCCCATCGAGGGTGGTCAGATCTTTGGTTCTGCAGGCATTTCATCCTCCGCCTCACGTGACGGCGGAAGAGGGGAGGCTTCACCTACTCTGCCCGGTCAGGGCACTCAGGGTGTATCTGGCGAAGTCCGCACAGTGGAGGAGATCTCAACAATTGTTGGTGTGTTTTGGCTCACCCAAGAAGGGGTTGCCTGCGTCTACCCAGACAATCAGTAACTGGATTGTCCAGGCAATAACCATGGCTTACCAGGTGCGCAGTTTGCCTTCACCTGTAGCCGTGAGGGCACATTCCACCAGAGGCATGGCCTCTTCGGTGGCCCTCCTTTCTGGGGTCCCCTTGCAGGATATCTGCGAGGCGGCGGGGTGGGCTACTCCACACACTTTTATCAGGTTCTATAGCCTGGATCTCCCTGCGACGCCTGGCGCGAGGGTGCTCCAACCCTAGTTGTGCCCGGTTTCCGGCTTCACACTAGGACAGGCGCTACCCTCGGTGTGGCCTAGTGGGTACTCGTTCCCCAAAGCGTTTCGACGCAGTGGGAAGTTCCCTCGATAAGGGAACGGCTCGGGTTATGTATATAACCCTTGTTCCCTGAGAGGGAACGAGCACTGCGTCGTACCGCCACACCTCGGCACGCCTGGAGCGCATGCTTCAGAGCAAAGAACTGCCGCCATTATGCGCCGGCTCCCCTTTTATACTTCCGGGTACGCCGTCACAATGACGTCATCACGCACGACCAATCGGATTGGACTAGTGTTTATTCAGGCTTCAGATTCGCTGATGCTTAGGGAGCATCCCCAAAGCGTTTCGACGCAGTGCTCGTTCCCTCTCAGGGAACAAGGGTTATATACATAACCCGAGCCGTTTTTGGCTATCAAGGAGACAACAGAATCATATACACACACAGTATATTACACACACACACACACACACACACACACATACACACAGTATTTATATACTGTATATAATACATTTTCCTTCATTTATATATAAACTACACATAAACACTTGTGAACATTATTTTTTATTTTTTATTTCTATTTTAGTGTTCGTACTGTATTTCCAATCAAGATGTGAAAAAAAACCTTAAATATTATTTATTTAGGATATTTAAAATGTTATAAAATTAGACAAATCAAGACAAAAGAGGTGGTCAATATATTAAATCGAACATTAAAAAGCAACAATTTAATCAATCAATAAATCAATAAATCAATCAATCAATCAATCAATCACAAACATTTACACATTTAGCACAAAAAGTGCCCATAGAAAAAAACTAAATACATAAAACACACATACACTCTAAAGAATGCTGGGTTAAAACAACTCAAGTTGGGTTGAAAATGGACAAACCCAGAAATTGGGTTGTTTGAACCCAGTAAATGGACCCATTCAAACAACCCAATTTCTGGGTTTGTCCATTTTCAACCCAACTTGAGTTGTTTTTAACCCAGCAGTCTTTAGAGTGTATAGCAGTGCATATACCATACTCATGCCTGTCGGTGTATGTGGCATTATGTATTTACACAGAAAGAACGGACGATAGGTAATATTCAAGATGGGACTGTAATGGGACTGACAAGATAAAAGCTTTTCTTTGAGATCAAGAGCACAGAGGAAGGGAGGGAGGAGAATTAACAGATAAGAAAGAGAGGAGATGGGACCCTGATGTCAAAACCAAAGGAAGTTCCATGCAACATCTTGTCAATCCCGAGCAACCTCTCGCATATACCTTTTCCTCTGAAGCCCTTCCAAAAATGCGGTGCTCATGTACTACAGACTAAATGGATGTATGTGAGAATTCACTGCAAAATTACCTTTATTGACTTTTTTTTGTGCAAAACTTTTGCATTTATACCTGAACACTAACCTGCTCGTCCTCTGCACAAGGCACTTGTTTGGGCCTTGACGCTTTTGTGCAGAGCTGATGCTAGTGTGTGTGGGGGGAAGGGAGAGAGAAGCTACGGATACCATTTAATGGACAGCCCAGTGAAGGAGCCCCAGAGTGGGTGAGATAATCAGGCCGAGAGTGCATGTAGGAGAAGCACAGATAATTGAGCGTAGGAGAGAGAGAGAGAGAGAGAGAGAGAGAGAGAGAGAGAGAGAGAGAGAGAGAGAGAGAGAGAGAGAGAGAGAGAGAGAGAGAGAGAGAGAGAGAGATGGGAAGGAAAGGTGGGGGTGATTCAGTACAGGAGAATGGACTGGATGCGAGTGATCCTTTGCTATTGCCCATTTATGGCGGAACATGACATCTCAGCGAGGGTACAGAGCTCAAGGCTAAAGATTAATCTTCACAAGAGGAAGAGTGCATTTTTGCCCCTGGTAAAAGATTTTAGCCCATGAAAAATGCATGTTTTCGTTTTTGTGTTTAGTGTAGGTAGAAAAAAAACCCCAGCTCTGGCTCACAGAAGCCTGAATACTTTGACGAGGACAGTTCCGTTTGACGAGGAGTTTATGTGTGCTTAGAATCTAATTTATGCATGTGGAAAATGATGAAAGCAACATTAGTGGCAAAACAACACACACACACATGCATAACCAGAGTCCAAAATAGGCTTTTTTTTGCCACACCTGGCAATGGAAGAAAATGTATTGTCATGAATATTGTTTACCAGCCATGAAACTGGATCTTGCATTATTTACTATTAATATACAGGCCTATCTTCCCTTGCATATAATTGTGACAAACAGAACTAAATCATCAGCGCCAAGGCAGAAACAAAAAAATTTACATTTTACCTGAGTTGTGAATGCGGGCTCATAGTCTGTTTTGAATGTGATGCAATAAAATCCGTGTACCGTGAAATAATAGCAAGAACCGTCTTTCTATTGAGTTGTCCTTGTGGGCTGCACATAAAAACAAACATACAACACTCCTGACCAGTATAGTCCAAACTAATGACTCATATGAGTCAGTTCTCTTTGGATGAGTAGATGAGTTATTGCTATGAATCAGTCTGACAGATCCTCCACTGAATAAAATCAATTCATTACCTAGTCACTTAACAGCATTTTTTGAAATCGTTAACAATATGAAGACAGTTTTGAGTCAGGGCATTTTATATATTAATATAGGCAACTACAAACTTGCATTCACAAATATGATTTCTTTTTATATGGCTCTGACGATCTATGAGGAGTTCACATTTGTAATTTGGTTGTATTGGTTCTTTTGTTCTGGATCAGAAAAGTAAATGATGCATTGCACATACACAAAGCCCTGCTGCAAGAAGACTGCATCGAACTGGAATGGGCAAAGTAGCATTCTGTCCTTTTTAATGTCGCATCTTGTGACATCACATCCTGTTTTTGGTTCGTTTAGATGTCTTTGGTTCGTATTTGAGTTGAACCGAGTTTGTTTTATATATATATATATATATATATATATATATATATATATTTTTTTTTTTTTTCCTATAGATTTGAGTTTTGACTTGGTGTTTGCCAAATTTCGTGGTATGACCCAGGATTTTAAGGTATGGTTGCTAGGTGATTTTGTTTTGGAACCTTCTGAAAACTGAAGATTTTTCTCAAAATGTACTTTGCTGAATCATTTTTTTGTACGTCGTTTTGTAGGTTGTTTTAATAGAGAATCAAAATAACAATAATTTATTTTTGAAAATTTACATTTTGCCAGCACAAGTCAAATAAATCGTAAATTGTTTTATTTTAAACGTAATGAAATATCTAATTCAAATTTTAACGATTATATATCAATCTCAGATCATCTGTCGAAGGTGTAGGACCACAAAATGTTTGTACAGTCTTTGCATTGGGTCCAAACAATTCTATAGCATGTGTTCCCCGTTGGTCAATATTGCATACCACTGCGTAGCCAGTTCACGCAGACATCATACGTCATCAGCATGTTCACACACACCGTGCAGACAGAGCGTGAATGGCAGACAAGCAGCAACAACAACCTGACCTTCCTTCAGAACTGACAACAAATGGCCTTCTAACAAGTTTTAATAAACAATGTTCTGCAGTTACCTGCTGATCTTGCTGCAAAACTTGCTACATCTAATTCTGTTTTTAAAAATGTGTAAGTTTGGTATGTTGTACTGTTACTAACGGTACTATAAAGTTCTCTCCAGTGAATGACACGTGATGTATTGCAGTAGTATGATTTTTATCATATTTTTGTTTTGGCCTAATATGAGAAATGTTTCATATGTGTTGTAGCATTGGGATCTGGAGAAGAAGAAGAAAAAAAACCAGCCAGCTGGCATTGAACTTTGCTTTACTTGCTCCGCAAAGCTAATTTTTACTTGCAATTGGTGCTCAACAAGTGTTCATACTGTAGACATACCACTCAACAAAATTAGTACAATTTTGTTTGTATTACCCCGTAAGCAAGTATATTTCCTTGTTTAAACCTGCCTGCTAGTACCGCAAGCTTCTGTTATCAATTCAAATGCCTTGCGCGGGTGAATTATAACTTTAAAACTCATTCTGACTCTGATTCTAAAACATGCATATATACATTAAAACTAAAATAATTAAGGCTGAGAGACATCGATTTTACTAGAAATCTTCCACAGAGTATTACTGCTAGACAATTTGATCAGAGCACTAAAAAGAGAGCAACATGGTGAAACACAGCAGAAGGCTTTTCTGTGATGTACAATTAAACCGATTCACTGTATGCCCCTGAATGCGAGATCAAAGCAGAGCGCATCAGTATGCAGAACAGGGTGCAGTATTGATTTTTGAGCTATTCTGAGGGCTCATGTAAACACAGGATCATTTAGACTGGGGATGTCTTCGACAAAAGCACACATGAGACTCCAGTTGAACCATACTGAATACAAGCATTATTGCTCTAGCCATGTCTGTTTAGAATCTAGAGGTCAAGAAAGATTTATGACATGCCACACGCTTATCACCCACAACCAGAAATGGTACCGCTTTTTCATAACACAAAGCAAAATGAAGGTCAGGTAGCACCACATCACGTCTATACGAGGGGTCTCTCCTTCCGTTGATCTCAGCCTTCCTGATGTAGCATAAATCTGATAAGTGCACCTGAAAAAAATCGCTAAACAGGATTATTCCCCGATAGGCCACTATGCCCCATGCGGTCCATTCTGAGAGAGTTCAGGGAGTGCGAGGAGACCACAAGCCTGAAGGATTAAGCAAATAAAAAAGACAAATATATGGATAGAGGCTGAATGACAGCTAGGTAAGCTAAAAAATCTGAACTCATTAGTAGTGAACTTTGGATGGACAAGGTGAATTTTAATACCATTTATAATACCAAATTCCACGGCAAGCCTGAAGCATACTGTGCCCTTCATGTGGGATGATTCACTTTTAATTGGAAAACTTGATATATATGAACAGTAGATGCAAAAAATTATATTTTGGAGTATGTTTTGCTCACTAAGTCTGAATTTATTTGATTAAAATTTTTATTACAATTTCAAATAACCGTTTGTTGTCCGTTTTTACATATCTTAAATGTAATGTATTGCTGCGATTGCAATGCAGAATTTGCAGTAGCTATTACTCTATTTTTCAGTGTCACATGATGCTTCATAAATCAATCTAATATGTTTATTTTGTGCTCAATAAATATTTTTTATTGTTATCAATGTTGAAAACCTGTACTTCTTAATATCTTTGTGAAAACTGATACATTTTCTTTTAGGATTCTTTGAGAGTTCACAAGAACAGCATTTAAAAAAAAAACAAAAAAACAATTGAAGTCTTAAAATAACAGCCTTCTTTGTCTTCACTTCTGATCAATTAAACCCATCCTTGCTGAATAAGTGTTAAACATCCTGATATGCATATAAAGCAGAGATTAAGGTTATTTTTTGTAAAATGAGGTAAAAACAATTGATAACATTACTAGACTAAAATGAGTGACCTTCTTGACAAACCTGAGATGAGATGAATCTGGCACACTCTGGACTAGATTCTCATTAAAGATTTATATCAGAGTAACACAATGATGATTATTCACGTCTTTCAAAATAATTGACACATGGGAATAAATGATGTGATGCTGGGCAATTAGTACTGAGAGAAGGAACACTTCTTTTATAGCACATTATCATTTTGACAGCATTTAATGCTTTCACACATCTCACACCCTGCAAAAAGTACCATGTGACTTATGTGCTGCATTTCAAATCCTTTAGAACCATATGATAGCTTTATATAAACAACAGATCAGAAAGTAAAATGTTATATAATAATCACAGTACTTTTTTTGTCCTTGACAGCCAATGGCTATCATCCAGTTTTATATAAAACAGCTGTATGAAAATAAGCCACAATTCTTTTTGATAATTCATTTTGTACACCACAGAAAAATATCATACATGTTACATGAGTCTGGCACACTATAAAACACTACAAGAGGAGATTCCACAAGAGTGGGACTGGGACTTCTCACACGAAAAATAGAGCATTTCTGCAAGGCAGAGATAAAATGTGAGGATAAATGACTTGGATTTAGTGCTTAAGAGGCACTTTTTAAGTTAAGAAAGCGTCTTTAGAAAGTTTAAGAGTATTAAAGTAAATAAATAAATAAAAAAGTAGATTGATTTGAGCTCAAGAGTCCTAGATGCATGAAATTATACACTACAGTAGTTATATACTTTATCTTCATAAAAAAAATCCTGAAATAAAAATATTACGGTTTCCACAAGAATATTACGCAGCACCGTACTGTTTTCAGTGTAGGTAAGAAATGTATTTTTTTTCATGGGCACGAAATAAATATAACAATGATTTCTGAAGGATCAGGTGAGTAATGTCTGCTAAAAATTCATCTTTGCAATCACAAAAGTAAATTACATTTTAAAATATATTAAAAAAGTTATTATACATTGTAACAATCTTTCACAATATTACTGTGTTTACTGTACTTTATTATAAATAAATAAATACATGCAGCCTTGGTGAGCATTAGATTTTTTTTTTTTTTTTAAACATTAAAATAATTGAATAGACATCAAACTTTTTGGGGAAAAAGGACAATATCTCTGCAATAACATAGCTGAGATATTCTTCATTGATTGGCTGACTGCTACGACTGACAAGCTAAACTCGTTGGCAAGGCTGATAACAGCACATCTACATTTTAATGCAATACAATTACAATATGAAATATTTTGAAAACACCGCACTGACATGAAAATGCAGGCATGTACCACAACAACGAAACAAACAAAAAAAAAACTAAAAACTAAATATGGATTAGACAATACTATATATTCACAATTGCATTGCAAAACATATTTGAGGTAAACAACCTAATTATAAACATTTCCATTCTATGCAAGCATATGACCATGGGCAATAACTCTCTCTCTCTCTCACACTGATGCTCATTTTGGTCAAAAAAGGCCCTGTGCTTGCAATAATAATCAGTATTCATGCACCATGCATGCTTGGCATATGTTCTCCCATATGCTTGGAATCCACTGCAAGGTTTTGGTACGCAGTGTTGTAACAGTTCACAAGAAAAATACTGACAGCACTATTCCATCAAGTTTGCCAGATTAGTTCATATTGGAGATAAACCTGAAAGTTTAATTTGTGATGCCGAAAAGACAAAAAGGCGAGTATCTTGATCTGCTGACAGCGGTAATTGCTTTGTTTTGTAGACACAAAAAATTAGGGATGTGAGTCTCAGAGGAAGAAAAAAAAGGCAATGTCAAACTAATGACATCCAACTAATAACCTCATTTGTTGATATGGTGAATGAGACACAGTTGGGCAGGATATCAAAGCTATAGTTATGCTCTTAAACATGATTAAGCCCTGTAACTAAGCTCATTTGGAAGTATGAAGAATGGGATCACGAAAAGACAATTGAATGTGGACAGTGTCAAACTGAGATCCTCAAAAAGCTCTCTGTGAAAAGATTTTTTATTATTTTTTACATTTTACTTTGGACGTTTCTTTGAGTTTCTTTTTTGTAAAAGTCACATTACAAAAGTGCTAAATCTAACTTCTAGCAATCAGGTTATGATTGTACGCTGTATATATACACACAGGGTACCTCAATGTACAGAAAAAAAAAGTCCAATCATTTAAGGTTGCACTCTCTCTAAAAAACAACTTTAGTACAATCTATGTGACAAAACATCAAAGGAAACATAAATCATAACTTCAGTGCTGTGGCCTGAGCTCTCAATACGCACACGCACACGCACACGCACACGCACACGCACACACACACTTTTTTTTTAACGAAGCACACACTATTTCACAGGATAAATCTTGTAGGAATCCCAAAGCACAAATGCTTCATAAATCTCACTTTGTGTGGAAGCTGTCTGAGCTATTTGTCAGAATGCTTACCGATAATAGACAGGTTGGTTTTCAGTGGAATCAAAAGCATGTCTAAATGTAGTTGCTTTTTCAGCCAACATGCAGAGAAACACAAAAGTGTTGGCAGTGTGTTTGGAAGAAAATCGCATACTGTGAGTGAACTAGGGATTGATTTTCACAGTCAATTATAGCCATTTTTAGCGCAGTTGTAAATGTGTAAAGAAAGGCCAAAAAGATGCAAAAGAACTATGAATAGGTATTGACAAGCATCTGGTCGGAAAAGATCTAACATCCCCCCGTTTCCATTCTAGCAAGTATGAAATATTTCACACATACAAAGTAAAGAATGGATTTAAAAGCTATTGAGCAATGTTTTAATTGTATAAATATACAGGGAAGACTGGGGCTAATAGTCACACTTTTTACACAAGGGAGGGTACACATTTACTTTTTTGTGCAGACACATATCTTAAATTCTTGACTAAAAAAAACTATTAAACTTAAAAATTTCAATTCCAACATTATTGGTCAGCTAAAAAAAGGTCTTTTTTTTTTTTTTTAACAAAATCCCCATAGCAGAGTCTCAATAGAACCTGCCCTTTTAAAGCATAATGTAATCAATAAAACAATTAGGAAAACAAAATGGTCAATAAATACTGTAATTAATACATTTAAATTACAACATACAAAAGTCATGTAACGCCTGACATTTACAAGAAAATACCCTTGTCTCGAAAAACCATTTGAAAACCAATTGCCTCGGTCTTCCCTTATACATACTCATATACATTTCTATATATCATTGCATTTGCATACCGTATGTATTGCTTCTTTCTGAATACCCATAATCCAACCCTCCTGTGAAGAGATTTCAAAACATAATTAGCATTTATTAATTCACTTATAGCCTTTGTCATATAAGCAGTGCACCTGTTGTGAGGAATTCAAACTATCCTCTCTCGGCCAAGTCACTCAACTAGGACATCACAAAATTAACTAGAAATACAATTTGGAACTTGGAACAAAACAAGAACAGTGGGACGTCAAGACAGTTTATCTCAGCGATTGATACTGCTGCTACTGCAGTGGACCATGAAATTGTCATTTGTTCTGCAAGCGTTGCATCAAATGAAAGTTAAGGGCTACACACTGGCAAAGGTCTAAACTCTGGCAGTGAAAGGACCCCATGGCTAATTATACCCATTCCATTGAACGGAATACCTACTAATACAGTAGCTTATCAGTAGAATCGAGTATGAAAATGCATTAAGATCTGTACCGTTCAATGATACTCATTGTGGTTACTAAGAACAGTCATGCAATACAACACATCAAACACACGCTGTTAGTGTGTGCATTGTGTCCGTGTTTATGTCAGAGTTTATGTGCTAAAGAGAAAGCATAAGGGGAAGTAATGTATCCCATTTCAGAGATTACATTTTCACACTGGCTTTCAAAAGATGTGTCTTAAAAGAATAGTCACTTTATTGTCACATTCGTATTGGTCCTAATCCGAATGATTTTCTTTATTCTGTGGAACACAAAAGGAGAAATTTTGAAGATGCTACTGGTTGTTCTGAAGCTAAAAACACCAGAAAAGAATCACAGGAAGATTTTCATTTAAACCGGTTTTGCGAACTGATTCATTCACTTCAGTCTGTTCCTTACACAAAGCTATCAGAATCTTTAGAATCAACAGGATATGTTAAATGGGATATGTTAAAATTATACTTTATTACATCTAAATAAATTAAAACCAGAACAGTAAATTTCCACCCAACAGTTGTTTAAAATACTACAAGCATACAGTACACAACATTATAATGTACAGTACGATCAAATGGATATTAATGTTGCGATTTTTGCTGGAGATTACATTTCACAGTAGCTGTGTCTACATGGACCAGAAATGGCATCAGGACACATGATCTGGCAACATGATCTCAATAAAATATGTGTATTTTTACGGAAAGTGAAGTTCTATCACACATACATTTATGATTTCATATACACTGAAATATACATACTGACATATTGACAGGACTAAAATGTAAATTACTAACGCATTAACAACTTTACCAATGTACAAATTTTAACGCATTCCTATTTATGAATTTGGCATTAATGTTTGGCATTCTATAACAAAAATCTTTAGAATCCATACGTTTGTGAGGAACAGACCCAAATTCAGCTCTTTATCCAGTAATCTTCATCTCCCTTTCTCCAAAAAAATAAATAAGTGGCCAATGAAATGGGAGAAGAGTAGAGTAAACCATATAGTTACCTAATTTATCTCTGGATCAGCGCCAGCCAAAGCATGAAAATTGATCATGTGACGCACTGAATGTTCTTATCACACCAGTGTGATTAAACACGTCAGAGGGTTAAAGTTGATCGCGTTTCGTGGGTGGAGGGACAAATTGAGACTGAGGGGGCACAAATCAGATCAGATCGTCCACTTGTGATGCCAGGCCTGGTATGGACCCAAATAATCCGACTGTAATCAGAACAGTTTACAAAAAGGTATTTTTGTAACCACGGCAATTTGATTTAAATTTGATTCAGGTTGTAAGGGGTGGTTTAAACCTCTTCTAATCAATTCAATAGTGCATGTAAGCACTTGATTAGATTGAAAAACAAATCTGGAATGTTCTACGCATATGCAATAACGCAAAAATGGCGTAGTGACGTACATATGATGTATGTAAACACTATGGTGGATTCATCAATCGAAATGATTTAATTTAAATTTAAATAGGCGATTATGTAAACATAGCTAGTGTTATTAAATTATTAGTAATTTTAAAGAAAACTAATTGAACATTTGATGATGGCAAGGGTAATCTAAATGTGAAAATAATGCATGAAACCTAAAACTGAGAATGCAGAATTAAATGTCTGATATCGGGTGATTTATGTCCAACAACAGTCAGTCCAATTCTTTGATTTTTTTCCCCCTTTTGTGTTACAAGAGTGAAAAAAAAAAAAACGTCATACGTGTTTAAAAAACATGAAGGTGAATAAATAATGACTAATAATTTTTGGGTGAACTATCCCTTTAATACACACAGGCCTCCCCACCACCACACACACACACACACACACACACACACACACACACTCCATGTTCCCCCAGACAGAAAATATCATGGTCGGTGATTTCAGTAAGGAGCACAACAGTGAAAACACAGCGACACTATAGATAGTGAGAGATGTTCAGAGACGGCGTAATCAGTTGCTGCTCAGGAGAAGAGAAAATGGCAGACAACAAATAAAAGAGAGAAGTTGAGAAGGCGTATTATCAATATCCTGCCCTTCATGCAGCCGCACTAAAGCAGAGAATGAGGAAGCCAGAGAGAAGCAGTCAGCGTTTAGGAAAGCCACTCGCCCCAGCGCTACACATGACAGTGCCCACCATAACGCCACATTGCTCGCTCAGAGGGGTGTCAGTGCTGTACTGTGCAATGCCACAAGTTAAAGAAATAAAACACAAAGAAACACAAAGAAATAAAGTGAAAATTTAGGGCTGTCAATTTCACAGTTTTTTATAAAAATGTATTCATTATAAAGAAAATAACGCAACAAAAAAAAAGGGCCCTAACATGTTTTTTTTCTTTAGTTAACACATTCTTCTTTTAGATAAATACAATCAGGGTTTTATATATATATATATATATATATATATATATATATATATATATATATATATATATATATATATATATATATATATATATATATATATATATATATATATATATATATATATATATATATATATGTAAAATGTATTGACTAATCCAAGCTTTATAATGCCAGTGAATGGCAGCCCAAAATTTGAATCCCAAAAAAGTGTATTCATCCATTTTGAAAGTAATCCACACAGCTACAAGGGTTAATAAAGGCCTTGTGTGAGGCAAAGTGTCGCGAAGCATTTGTGTAAGAAACAAATACATATTTAAAAGTTATGAAGTAAAATATCTAGCTTCCGCCAGACCACCTTTCGTATTCAACTTACAAACAACACCGCTCGTCGTTCAAAATTCAAAATGCTTACACCATGCCCGACGACATATGTCACGTCAGTTATGTCCTCAGTTAAATACGGAAGGCGGTTGTTTTTCTTACACAAATGCATCGCTTCGCTTCAGAAGGCCTTTATTAACCCCCCAGAGCCATGTGGAGTACGTTTATAAAGGGTGGATGCACTTTTTTGTGCTTTAAATTTTGGGCTTTCTTTCACTGCCATTATAAAGCTTGGATTAGCCAGGACCCCTGGCAAATTTTTTGATTAAACTCCAATTGTATTCATCTGAAAGAAGAATGTCATATACACCTAGGATGGCTTGAGGGTGTGTAAATCATGGGTTGATTTTCATTTTTGGTTGAACTATCCCTTTAAATTGTAATAATATTTCATAATATTACTGTTTGTAATGTATTTTTGATCAAATAAATACAGCCTTGTTGAGCATAGGATACTTATTTCAAAAAATTTAAAAATCTTACATACCCAAACTTTTGAATGGTTGTGTTGGTTCAATAAATAGTGTGCATACAAATACACAAAAAAATTATATGTACATTAATTGTAGCATTTTTTTAATGTAAATACAAATCTATATTTAAGTTCTAAATTATGATTTTTATGAGCTGAATCATGGCTACAATTACTTTCTCAGCAAACATTCAATTAATCTACATATAATATAATTCATTTGATTTAATAAACAAACAAACGACAGATTGACAGCCCTAGAAAAAATAATTAAAGTGACGACACACAAAGCTGAACGCCAGCAGGCATCCTGGCCAATCGAGAGAAGGAGAAATTGCAATGAGGAAGAGGTCATTTTTGGTTAGTGCAGCATTTCGGATCCCTTACTGAGCTGCGACAGCATGTGACATATACTGACCTGGACTTGAGACAGCACTAGTTGTTGTGGGTTCAATAATTGCTACAGGAAAAGAAGGGGAGAGGGAAAAGAGGACATTTAAATATTATTAACATAACGAAGACCCAAAAGAAGGGAAAAGAGAACAAAAACATGCAAAGACTGCAGAGAGGGGTGTGAAAACGCTTCTGTGGTCAGCGGGCAATAGCCCTTTACACCACAAAATAAAACAAATCCCTGCTGAGGTCGATCATCTTGATCAAAACAACGTTCAATCAGGTTTTGTTCGGTTTTTATGTTCAGAGGGGTTTTGACGGAGTCGGTTTCAAATCATATTATGATCGCTGATCTTTGATACTCCAAATTAGAAGCTTCTAAGCATCACTCAATTCAATGGACCGGAATGAAGCTCAGTTCAATTAACACATGAAATTAAATTTGCACCTAGCAGACAGTCATTTAATCATGACGATGTAATATAGTTTTCATATTATTAATAGATATCATACTCTCTAAATTGCCCAGCTCCCTTTTTGGGAAATGTTAAAAGCAGGACTTAATGTCAATCCATTTTTAATCTCATATAGGTATATCATATTTTCCGGTGAGTTACTTAACTGATGGTAATTAAAACTTAACTGGGGGATACGTCTAGATCTGGGAAAGATATAGAGAAACACCTCCGTCTTCACATTTTCCATCTGCTGATAAAATATAAAATGGATCCATGCCCAATGAAAGTAAATATATTTGGACACTTAAAAAGCTGTGAATGTCATTGCACTATACACAGTATCAAACTAAGTGGCATCTGCAAACAAAAGTGGATAACTTAATTTTCCCCTAGCAATTTTTGCTATTTCATTTAACCAGCTGGTCTCAAGGTCATTTTTAGTGGATGTATGAAGTTCATTCTCCTTAAGTTCACACAAATGCCCTTGTAGTAACCACAGGTGTAGGTTATCACATTAACTATTGACACGATGGACTAAAGGTCTCAAGGTTAGATTTAAAAACTAATAAACAAAAGATCTCAAATATATAGTTTGTATTCTTTGTATTGGGCAAAAATGTCAATTAATCAGTTTAGATCTTCCACTTGCATTATGTAATACTCATAGGTCAGAGTTTGTTCACATGCGGTTGAATGGAGGTGAATGCAGAACACAAAAGAAGATAGACTGGGTAAACCCAGCTTGATCTGCCGGTGATTTGATTTCGCCCTGCAGCTCAGGCTGGAAACCTGTACATTTTTCTATCCTAGTACTGTATTCGTTACAAATCTGCGGGACCTATCACAAACGGGCTTATCCACCTGGTGCGCAATTGCCGGGTTTAACACGATGACGATAGAGAAGCGACGGCCAGCTGCTTTTTGTTTACATTCAACATCGCGACCACCGAAGCGAAGCAACCTGTTGATGCTGCTATCACTGCTGTTTTAAAAGATTTCAAAGGCAAGTTTTCTTGAAAACGGAACAGAAACTTGCCCTGGAACAATTCCTAAAAAAGAAGGATGTGTATGCCTTACTACCGACCGCTATGCAAAGTTCGTCACCCAGAACGTCGGTCTGACTGATTGAAGGAATATTCAATTGCGTAGAGTCATTTAAACTATGCCCATTGATTATGCTTCTTGTGCAGTAGAAAATACAGAGCAGACTCCTCAGACTAATGTTCAATCTTAAAAGATTGAGCTTGGTCTGGTGATAGCCGGACAAAAAAGAAGATATTCTGAAGAGTTCTGGTAACTACTGACTGATTAACATTGCATGTAGAGAAACAAAAAATCTAATTTCTCAAAATATCTCCTTTTATGGTCCATAGACAAAGGGAAAGCATACAGGTTTGGAACATGATGGTGAGTAAATGATGACAGAACTTTCATTTCGGAACACAAAAGGTAGTATTTTTTTTCTTTTCCACATAATAAAAGTCATAAGGGTCCAGTGTAACCCAATGGAGCCCAACATTTTTAAAAATCTACAACTTTGTGTTTCTCAAAAGAGAAGAAAAATATACATAGTTTTGGAACAATTAATTTTTGAAAGAACTATACCTTTATGTCAGCAATTATCCTAACAATCTTTAGCTTAAATTTGAACAGTCCTGCTTAAAAAATAGCTATTTTTCTTCAAACTAATTTCCACTTGGTTCATTTGTTTATTCTCTCATGCAATGGCATTCAAATAGTAAAGAGCAACCAAATATTTTATTTTAGTTTGGTGTACTTCTGCTCACCTTATCAACTGTAATGAGCCTTTATCAATAAAATCACATGAATAACAAATGTACAAAAACAACTTACAATGCCAACATACAAGTGGTTATTATAAATGCAATTCCTCCCACCATGCAAGTGAGAAGAGTGCGTGACAGATGCTTGTCATTTCAAAAAAGACTCACATTTGTCAAAAGAATTATCATTCCTTTTCAAGACCCCTTGTGACAGTACTGATTAACTGAAGAAAAAAACGTCAGGATCAGAGTTCTTATTTTTGTTGTTCACATCAACATTACAGTGACTTTCGTAGAGAAAGAATGGCTTTGTGATTAAGGGGTGTAATGACCTCAACAGAGACTTCTCTCTGGTAAGCCCTTTGCTAAATTGAGAGCCCTGGAGTTGAAATCACAGCACCTAGAGACAGTTCACATCATTACTGTTCGCAGGTTCACAGCCAGGGTTGAGACCATGTGTGTGTGCGTGTGTATGAAGCAAAAACACAGGCGATGTGTTACTGCTTTCAGCTGACGTTCATGATAAGAGCACAGACATGCAACCTAGAGCAATCATCACTGAAAGCACAATGCAATGCTCACTTTGGGAATAAACTGACATTTCACCGTAAATCAGAGAAAATGTACAAAACCAGATTTAGCTAAGGATGCAAAAGCAAAAGTGCAGTCAAATTTTACTGAAAGATAACGAACAAACAGTTATTTATTTATATGTATTGTACATACATACACCCTTGGTTTGTATATCTAGGGGTTCTTTCTACTTCTGGCCCAGTGGAATGTATGAAAAATACATATAGGCCTACCACAGAAAAAAAAAAAAAATCATTACAATTTTCTCCCATGCATAACTGTTATTTCCACCACATCACAACATCCAATTTATTCTGCAGTTGAAATAAAAAAATTGCGCTAATTGGACAAGCAGTTATGAAAAATAATAGATGGATATTTTTGTTATAAAATGGCCAACAATGTTATTTTCCTAAGGCTAATTTCATACACACACACACACACACACACACACACACACACACACACACACACACACACACACACACACACACACACACACACACACACACGCACGCACGCACACGCACACGCACACGCACACGCACACGCACACGCACACACACACACACACACAATTAGAATAATGTGTATAATTTGACAATATTACAGCGTGATTACAAATGACAGACAATAAAGAAAATTGTATTATTTTTACCTTAAACATAGAATTATAGCTTCTTTGATTATGCAATAATAGATTGTGCCATAGCTCATAACTTTTATTTTGATTAAATCATTTTATGTAGGTTAGATTATCATAGTTCTATTTATGAAGAACATAACATAATTTTTCATATTGACTTCATCGATTTCAGAGTTTAAGATAAATAGATCAATAATTACATTACTAAATAATCACGAAATTATCAAAATGATAAAACCTAAATATTTAGTATTGATACTTTAGTATCTGGGTACAAATACATGGCTTCCTTTCACATATTTTGTGTAATGTTTAATGTAAATCTAGTGTAATATTTCTCATTCTTTGCAAATGTAGGCTTAATTGCAATATTAGTTGAGGTCCTTGTTTTGCTAAAACGATGGTTCTTCTGAAACAAAGTTCATGTTACTATTCTTAGTCTTCCTGCAATCCTAAAAAAGATTTCTTCTCCCTCTGTTAAAATGGGATACCCATGTGGAGCTCTCAGTCTTTATATTACAGTATTGCATGACGTGTAATCTTCAGGTACTGTATAGAGGAATGGAGTAGCCCACATTGCCTCCACATAAAAGCTGATTGATGTGTACACTAGATGACCTCTCTTCTCACTTGCATGGTGGGAGGAATTGCATTTCATTCTATAATAACATCTTATTTTTTTTCCTTTGCAATGCACAGAGAAACCTCCAGCTTCTATACAATTCACACAAAAAGGTAAATTGCCAAGATACAGGCAGAGTGCTATCTGCTGTGCATTGTTAGATCATTTTGAGTGTAAAACAAGACTATAATCTGTGCATGAATTAATTTATTTTTTATGCAAGCACAATGCACAGTACTGATGGAGAAAAACTGGCTGCATCCTTGAACAGCTAAACCTTCTATCTTTCATGCATGGTCAGAAGCATTACAAGGATTTCCTATTTCTCCAGGCGGTTTTAACCGCTGTCCCCGTAAATGATTGGACAGGAGGTGTTTTATAGCCAAAACAGACTCTTTGCATCACAAACACCTTATTTTTCAAGGACTTGTGCACATTCAGCGTACAAACGGTGAGGCGGCGCCCTTTAAGACGTCAAAATGATGACTGTTGTAATACAAGATAAAAGTCAATGAGAAAGATAAATGTCAGTCCATCTGTTCAGCTGTCCTTTTCAGCTCGGGACTGTATTTGATTAGAGCTTAAAAAACACTGCAAATTAAGACAACAAAATGCAACCTCAACAAGAAAAGGCCGTACAACAATTTATCATACAGTATATGCATCAAGAAAACAACTACAAAATGGGTCAGTGTAATAGCATCTGTAGTCTCAGCCTCAGACTCCACATCCACAATCCACTTCGTACACCGCCTGTCTGATGCATAAGCACAAAAAACTGGAAAGCACTTTCTAAGTCTGGCAAGCTCTAATCTGATTGGCTGGTTTTATGAAGCTTCTGGGACTAAGGGCACAAAGTCGATTTTACAAGGCTGATACAATAAGCTTTTTTGGAAGATCAAATCACCGGATTTACAAAAGTTTGCAAAGCTACTGGCATCAAAACTGAAATATATTCCAGAGTTTTGTTTGAGGCACTTAGCTGCAAGCAAACTTGATATCCATGAGTAGAACTATACAGGGTACAGCAGGGCTGAAACAATTGTAAATTGTAAAGAAAAAACCCATAGTGTACGACTGCAGAAAAATATTTAAATGTTTGTATTGAACATTTATGGAGCTACAGATTTTGTGTGAAAATAAATTGTAAAAGTGGTTTATTTTGTTAAAAAATCTTATAAATGGATGGGTTGTCTTAATATTAAAAAAATGGGGTAAACTAGCAAAAAGCCACATAGTATTGATACAAATACTTTAGCTAAAATAATAATAATGTCTAAGTTAATACTTAAGACATTAATAAGTTCAAAATTATAACTTTAGCAAAAGGTATTATTTATTTATTATTAATTAATTAAATTATTTTTATAAATAAAATCATATTTTTTTTCCTTCCTCTGTGGAAAGGTATGATGAGTGTAAATGGGTTTAACAAGAGTAAAAATCAGGGAATAGAAAATATTTTTAACCACTATTGTGTATTTGAACATTTAATTAAATTTATTTTATTTTTTAAATTTGAATCCTCTTTTGAGAATGATTGATTAATTGATTGATTGTTTTGAGAATGATTGATTAATTGATAATCTAACTGTTTTGATTATCCTTGTGTTTATTTTTAATTCTTACACATTATTATATTCTTATTTCTCATGCACGTTATCACTTTTTTATTTTTATTTATTTCTATTTAAAGCACTTTGAATTGGTATTGGGTATGAAATGTGCCATTCAAATAAACTTGCCTTGCCTTGAATAAATACGGTGTTATTAAAGTATGTTAATATAGAAATACTTTAAAAACAGAAACTGATTAATTTAAAAATTAAAGATTCTGAAAGCATTGAAGGAGATGCCATAATAATTTAATACATATTTAAAGTATTAACAATAAATTATATTTTTATATTATATTATATTATCTTATTTTTATATTATATTATCTTCTTAAATATGATGTTTCATTATAAATATGGCGATTATCTTTAAGGTGGACACCCAGCTTGATATATGATATTTACAATCTGAATCTAACCATGTCATGTTAACAAATGGAAAAGTCAGCTAACTTTTTATCATCATGTTAAATATGGTGCCTTTAGTCCCAACAGCAGGGGCGCCTTTTAATTCAAATAGCATACTTTTACATATTCTTCCGCCATTAAAAAAAGTTTCTTTTAATTACCTAGCCTGACAAGCCAGACGTGCAACGTGACATGTAGCTAGTTAAGTAGTAGCTAAGTCCGAACACATCTTCCCTTCTTAAGTCCGGCGACACACTGCAAGCGTTTCTGTTGCGTGACACCCGCATGGCGGCTGAGTGGCGTTTTCTATACCTTTGCACACCAGAAGCATGTCCGACACAGCGCAGTTGCTAGGTGACTACAGGAAAGGCCTAAACTTGTTAAACCTAAATATATAGCCTACTGATACAGCAAAGACATCATCGGCAGTATTGACGGCAAAATATGCTACAGAATATTTTGTTCTGTATTGACAGGTCCAATATTTAAAAAACGAAAATTATGTGTTTTAAAAAAAAAAAATACAATTACGCCTATATCTGCATTTGTTAATTTAGAGACTTTCAAACATCAAAATGCCATTTATTAATATTCAATTCATGTCAAATTGACATATAAACATCTTGATATCTATTATATTTTGCACTTCCAATACGCTTGCGTGTTGTGTGAAAAAAAGGCGTCGGTTCAATTTCTAGCATGCACGTTTTCCTGAGACACGCCTGAGACGTGCGTCATGCAGCCATTGTGCAAGCTCTAACCTGTTAACATGGGAGCCAAAATAAAAACTTACATGCCACAGGACCGAGTGGCTCATACCACGCTTGCAATGTGTCGCCGGCCTTAAGAATGATTTCAGTGCCGTTTTTTGTTCTTTTCTCAAAGAAAAGCTTAACTCCAAGTCTTCCAGAGTCGCAGCCAAAGCCGATTCGAAAGACTGCCGTTCGCCAGCTTCTTTGTTTACAAGAAGCACGTGGAACCTCTGCAACTCTGCCGTTATTATGTAAAGCCCGCCCACCGACTCTATACACGATGTGATTGGCCAGACCAGAGTTTGGTTTTTCCAGCTCGCTAGTCTATTGAGAGTTGCTAGACGACACTGGCTGGAAATTAGATTTGCTGCTGCTAGGGTGCATCTAGATTTCTAGGCTATTAAATGAAAATCATATCCCCTTTGTCTCAAAATATATTCAATAATTTTAAAGATTCTTATTTGCTACTTAAATCTACAATATAAAAAAAGCACAGAATCAACTTTGTGCTGCTCCCTGTGATCACGTCATAGATCAGTCAAATTTCCACGCGTTTCTTGAAAAGCGGATGTTTTGGAACAGGCAAGTTTTTGTGCCAGAAAATAGGATCAAATGAGCCTTTTACCCCTTGGAGCCTTTAGCCCTGTTGTGTCCTATTGAGCTTATTTTCTATTTATGTCTGTGAAATAATCTTAATAACTTATTATTAGTGCTGGACAATCGATTATTCACGATTATTCACATCCAAAATAGAAGTTTGTGTTTACATCAAGGTTATTATAGTTTTGCTTTTTGAAATTAGTTTTTATTTTATTATCGTTTTCAATTTTGCTACAAATTTCAGTTTAGTTTTAGTTAGTTTTACAAATGGTTTTGCTAGTTTTAGTTTAGTTTTTATTTTGCAAATACATTTCTATTTAGTTTTTATTTATTTAGTTTCAGTTTTAGTTTTAGTAATTATAGTTTAGCAGAGTTACCATAATGAAGTGTAGAGACCAAATCAAGGTTTTTAATTTCAGCAAAGTTTAATTTTTGCACAGATTAGAGTTTAATCTTACTAAACATCCTTAAGTGAAATAACTTGATAAACAAGCATTATTGTTTAAACCCAGGACGGTCTTACAAAACATGCATAAAGTTGGGTCTTCACCTTTGAGCAAAAAAGCTTGAGGCAAACTATGACCTATACAAACAACGATCTGGAGATTAAAAATGAAATAAATTATATTTTGATATTAAAAAATTATATTTGATATTTTTGACATAGTCTAATACTCAGAGGATCTATCTTAAAGAACAAAATAAATGCAACGTAAAATATAAAAGTAAAAATTATAAATTCCAGACAAACTCATTCATAACAAAGATGAAATATTGTTAAACAATTAAAAGCTTATTTTAATTTCTTCAGTAGTACAATGTAGGCTAGCAATGTAAGACCACAGCTAACGTCATCTGAATAAAGCCAACACACACTGTTGCGCGTGTGTGTGTGTGTGTGTGTGTGTGTGTGTGTGTGTGTGTGTGTGTGTGTGTGTGTTTGTTGTGCTATAATTGTAAAGGGGACCAATGTCCTCACTTATCTAGTAAAATATTATGATAACTGACTAGTAAGGACATTTGACTGGTCCTCACTAGTTAAAAAATCCATATAAATCGGCCAAAACATGTTTTTATTTAAATCTATTGTTTTGCACGTTCTTGGGATGGATTTATGGATAGGGATTGGGTTAGGGTTTACAATATATCATTAACCTGATATAAAATCAATGGAAGTCCACGCAATGTCCTCACTTATATAGTGAAACAGACGTGTGTGTATGTGTCCTTGTATTCCCTACGTTGTGGGGAAATGTCTCCACACAGATAATAATATTATTAGTAGTAAATGATTATGATAACACCTTTGAGCCTGTCAATATTATGCAAACATGAAATCTCAAACGCACAGTAGGCTAGTACTTGCTACTAGTTGCTGACTTTTGCGCCTGCGTCTCTCGTCGCGTTAGAAACGGCATTCTAAAACAGCGAGCTTAAGTTAAAAGAAGTTCAACGTGCATCTCATTACCTTGTGTTATTTCCCATTTCACTATCACGGATGCATTGATTCTTTGTGAACTCCCGTTTAGGACTAGCGATGTGTTGCCTGTCTGCACGCGTCCGTCACAGGACAGCGGCTAATCTCCTCAGATCACTTCACGCGCAGTTGCGCAATATACAGACACTCCCTCAACCGCCACAGTCAGATTTTCCACCACATTAAAGAAAGCTTATTAATAACGAAAACGAATATTTATTTTTGCTAATTATTATTTTATTTCAGTTAGTTTTTTAGTAAGAGTAGTTAGTTTCGTTTAGTTTTAGTTTTTTATTTATTCAGATTTTTTAATTTTATTTCAGTTTACGAAAATGTTTTTTGACCAATAGTTTTGTCTTAGTTTCAGTTTTCGTTTACGAAAATAACCTTGGTTTACATAATACATGCGTGCGTTTTTTTATCAAAAAGTTAAAAAATATTTGCTTATATATACTTTATCTTATAAATTAAACAATATAAATATTTTATTTATACATATTTTTTGCTGAAATATATACACGAATATATATACAGTACACACACACACACACACACACACACACACACACACACACACACACACACACACACACACACACACACACACACACACACACACACACACACACACACACACACTTTTTTTTTGTATGCGATTAATCAATTGCCCAGCTTAATAATTTTGACCAGGCTGATCACATACTTTGCTTCCATTGTTACCTTTTTTAGTTATTATGGAGAATGTTGCAAACAATGTAGAACTCTGACACAAACAAAACATATTTAGTCACTTGGCTATTTAAGACTACATTAGTGTTGTCTAGAAGTTTAAAATTTATTCGGAAGAACATGGTGCATATACCAGCCAATCAGATTCATAATCTATGGGCACTTAACACAGCACTTAAATGTATCAGCATAAATTGTGCACAGTCTGTATTTGACGTTTTTTTACAGTGCATGTAAAGGTGCTTGTGGGGGAAGGCAACATGATATATGATTGATGGGGAAATAAGAATAGGATCAGGAGGGCTGGCTGAATGGCAAGATGAATGCATAGGTTTCCCAGCCTGGAGAAAAAACGATATTCATGAGAATAAATTGTCATCGTATCTTCTGTTCTAGTTCACCTTCCATTTCATCCCTTCATTTAATGCCTCCACCCCATGACACAGTCAGGGTCACAGTATGGTAACCACGACAACAACATCCGGCACAATTCGGTAAAAGAAAACTGAACAACATGAAACTGCGAGATATGAAAAGATGACACTGAGGTTGTGATTGATAGGCATGGCAAATGAACAAGGCTTCCATTAGCTGTTGCCTACTGAAGATGTGGAGGCTTTATCAAGAAAGGCTAAAAGTTTCTTCAGGCTGTGAGTGTTTTAGTCATACTGCAATGACAGGTTGGAGGAGATTATTCGGCAAAGCCTACACTGTGCTATAAGCAAAAATGAGGGGGGAAAGATAGCTTGGATTACAGAGCAGACGAAATCTGCCAATTAAGGACAACAAAATCTTTGCTTCTCAGCATTGCCCCAATCGGGACAGCAAAATGGAGAAGAACGAGTTGCAGAAAAGCTCATACAGGGAAAAAAAAACACCAGGTATTATAAAAACAACAGGCTCAGAATGTACGTTGCTTCAGACAACGTGCAAAACATTTACCTCACACATACAACTTTACGTTATTTAAGGCATAACGAGAAAGCTTGGGTGTTAACACACATTTCACTGTTTCTATAAAAATATTCTGCATTTAGCAATATGCAAATCATAAAAATGTTATTACACATACACTTTTCAGACCAACAACCTAAAAACAAAGCAAAACAGACAGCAAATTCAAAGTTAACGGTTAGTTGTTCACCTCCATAAAAAAATTATAAACGGAAGGTAACTGGACCCCCTTTGCACCTGCTGTTAACAATGGTATCTGAATAGTACTACATTTCTACCCTGCATTCAATGCATTCCATTAAGATGTTGTGTTAACTGACATTTTTGTCATTCGCCAATTTGTGAAACATGGATCAATCAAAATGTTCGCAGATTAAAAAAAGGCATTCGCCTGCATTTGAAACATTCCCACAGTAAAGGATGCTAATAGGGATTAGAAGTGAAGAAAAGGGTGGAAAATAAAGTTTTAAAGCACCCATATAAAAACAGACGGGGAGAGAGCAAGGATTTGGGGAGAGAAATGAAAGATTTCGAGTGTAGTGCAGTGGAACAATTCATGGGATATTTTTCATTAAATTGGGTGACCAGATCGTAAGACCACAGTGTAAAATAAAGACAAAAAGCCACAACACAGTACTCGGTAAGACCAAAAGTGCTTTTGCCAGAGATGTTTGTGCAATATGAATGTTACATTAAAATCAAACATATGTTTCTTATAATACTTCAGCTGTCCCTGACCATATTTAAAATGTGGTTTCAGTGATCCGATCACAATGTGTCCTGGGTGTATTCTGCGAGGTCAAATGCCATCCGATTGTGATCCGATCACCGAAAATGCACTTTAATGCCAGGTGCAAAGGGGCTAAAACTCCAATCAAATGTGATGACAGTGAGTAATGGAGAAAGAGCCACGTAAATGTCAAGTCAATCTAATTCGCATCACCAATTTTTCCACAGCGCAACATTAAAAAGACTTTTTAAAAACACCCGTTTGTTAAACTGATCACCTTTGCCCAGTGCCTGCAGGTTTTGGTTTTCCAAAAAGAGACTGTTCAGTGAACTGGTGTTTGCAGGCAATGGTCAGGAATATTTTAGAAACTGAACAAAAGAGACACACTAATTGCCAGACATTTGTTACCTCACAAAACCGCAAGTTTGCATTGTCACGTTTGAGAATGTGTGCTCACTGAAGGAAAACATCAAATGAAATACTGCAGAACAACAATACAGTGACAGCATAGTACAATTCTGAGAAACTCGTGGTTGTTTATCAAATTTACGCAGTCATTTTCTCCAGTTGTATGCACTAAAAATCAACATTCTGTGAGTTTATTTTCATTATATATTATAGTCAATTACTAGTATGTGCTAAACTCATCCTTGAGAGTTAATATCTTTCACACTAATGAATTCCAATTGAGACACTGGGCAAACAGACTGACTGAGTGTGTTGCTTTGACATGCATTTTTTATATCTACAGAAGAGAATCCTTCTCTGACTATTGCAACTAAGCCATTAGCTATATTGGGGTCATTTGGCAATTGGTAAGGCTTAAATAATGCAGTTTTAAACATGTGGTTCGATCTCTGAGTGTATCTGACTCTAACGTCATTAGCAGAGTGCATGCCAACGCCAACGTTTCATGAAAGTGCACTTTTTCTTAATGAAAATTTAATCTCTTAAGCATAATGTCAGTTATCATTCTAATTCTGCTGTTAAGGATTACATTCAAACATACACTTTACGTAAAGCATAAAACAATGAGAGATAAAATATTCAGGCCAATCAAGAAATAATGGAGTTGAGACTTGTGCGCCAGCTCTGTTTTAGTAGTACTACTGGGCCAGTGTAGATAGTGACAATGAAAACCCGTTTTGAGGGTTCATTTTAGAGAGACTTCATCCAAAAATTCTGTCATTATAAGTCATCCCAAACCTGTTAAACATTTTGGGGCCTATCATTCACCCGCCAAAATATGAAAGTGTTTTTAGCTAGTTTAAGCCAGACGCACTAATCATTTTCACGCCGCCACGGTATAATGTAAATGCATTTTTTTTACACTGTTTTTACAAAGGCCGAAACATCTTCCCTCACATCTCCCTATTGACAGAAATGAGAGAGTGAGGGGGAGGTGTGAGGAAAGATGTTTCGGCCGGGACTTTTTACTGCGCCGAACCGAAGTACTCTCAGAAGTGCTAATCCGCCATACATTATAGTTCTCCCTTTTTAATCCGATTAGAAAAGCGCCACGTTTTATTTTGTCACCATTCTTGATCGTTCAACTACTCGTGTAACTGTATTTAAATAGGGGAAACGTGGAGGTGTTTGGTACTTCTAACTTGATCTCTGTTTGGTTCCATAGTGAATGAACTGGGCTTAGGGAGCTAAGCTAAATGCTATCAGATCGTCACTGCCTGCCAGAGAGATTAAGTGCACGCACTGAGACGAGAGAGGTATGTATCAACTCGTTTTAGTTAAGGGAATAACATAGTTTAATATGAAAAAGCGGTGAAGTAACCCTTTAAGTGCATTACAAAAAAATTTAATAATTATTAATAAATTATTATTTACTATATTTTGAAGTGCCCACGCTAACAATACAGTGCATATTCATCATTGTGATATATCGCAATACTGAAAATCGGCACATGTCTTTTATGTACACTCTGCTTATTACACACATAGGGATGTGCAGCAGCGCACACACATTTTTTTTTTAATATTAAAAATAAAAGGATAAAAGGTTCAGTCTTTCTGCTAGCAAATCCCACCCAGTAAATAGCGAATTTGCCATGATGCAAATGCAACTGGCTTTTAAAGGGAATGGGAGATGGGAGATGAGAGACTGTTTATTGCACGTTAATGCCAAAACACACCTATTACTCATTAAGAGACTATAGGTACAACCATTTTGGACCATGCGCCTGGCAAGCCGACAGGTTTTTCTGTCGTTAAACTAGCAAAAGTAGATTCGGACACATGCTAAGTGCGCCTGTGGCATGCGCTTCAGACCACGTGCTCAGATAGTTAACGAAGGGCCAAGAGTCTTTAGCACAATACATGTTTCAAGTTTTTATCCCTACAAAGAAAGTCATTGGTGTCCAAAAAAACATTGGATCAGTGACATTTTACATTTTTACTGTATGGACAAATAATCTTGTGTTCCACAGAGGAAAGATAGCATACAGGTTTGGAATGAAATGAAGGAAATGAGGACCAAACTTTGGTTTTGGGTAAACTATACCTTTAAGAAATGCTAACAATTTAGCGAACAAAAATATTGTCTAAAAAAACAGAATTTTGACATGCAAGTACTACCCAAACTTCCTAGCGAAATGGAACAATGGCCTTTACCTCCTTTACTTTCACCTTGTCACAGAGGACCTTTAATGGAAGCTCATCTCTGCTATTAAAGAGCATTTCACTATACTAAATACCCTTTTTAGATGCCAAAGCACTCAATCACCTTGATGTTGGCAGACGTACAGTACAGTAAATGACCCAGCCGGTTCCACAGGGGGAAAGTAGTTAATTCTGTGACTATAGTGGTCAGCTGGGGATACTGCATGTTTGATATGCAGAGACAACTAAACAAATCTCTGGGAATAATCTAAGAAACACTTTCAATCGATACTAGGCATAAAATACGAGGGCGGAAATCATACGCTGAGCTAAAAATAGAGCGAAATGATAGGTTTCTTCATGCTGAGGAGAAAATCAAACACTGCACTTTGATTAGTACTCCACACCTTGTCTCTGAGCTTGACGTCCCCCATTAAATATTAATGTGTCCCTGAATCCACCTTTGCTTCATCAATACTTATTGACCAATATTATAACAGCAATTTAGTCCCAGGCACCGATGACCAGCTCTCGCATTTGCAATCTCTACAGATGTGGAGATGTGTGTGTTGTGGAGGAATTGCTTGCCATTTCTCATTAGGAGCACAGTAGGATAGGTTTCCTTTTCATTAGCGATGAGGAAAATAAGAAGAACGAAGCAACTCTGGTGGGAGGAGAAGATGCAGCTTTCTGGTCTATTCTGGGTTTCCTGCATCACAGACTGTCGGTCTTCAGTAGAACGTGAAAGATATAGGAATTTTCATCTCTGCTGGGCCTTTGATATGCTTCATTTAAAAGCAAGGGACTCAACTGTTCCATCTGCCACTTTTAAGACAATCACTATTTGGTTGTTGTTGTTGTTTTTTTCATTTGTTTATCTTGTTAGCCCACTTACTTTTATTATTGACTCTGTGACCACTGAAACAGAAAAACACTAAGCATTTCAAACAGACTGCTCAAAGAAATTGCATCTCATTTTAAGTGGCATAGCTCTTTGAAAATGCTTCACAGAAAATGTCAGGCTCCAAAACAATGACCTATTTGAGTACCATCTTCTCTCATTTCCTCAGCAACATATGTATTAAAGATGTGGGGAAATAATATGTTTTCTCGGCGGACGACTAACAGCAGTGAAAAAGCAACTACCAGCATAACAAGAGTTAACCAGGGGAGAGTATAGCTTGTTACTTACGAATCAGAGGCACACTGGCGTTGGCTGTTCCCAACCTGTTGACGGCCACACAGGTGTAGTTGCCATAGCGATCCTGTGTCATGTTCTTGACTGTGAGAACTGATCTGGAGCTGAGGTTCTTGATGTCTATTCCTTGGCCCATGTTAATCCTGAAAATAAGACCATCAGTTGACATGACATGTCAAGCAGTGACACCAGTGTGCTGCAGTGTGACATGCTAATAATCCATCCATTAAAAACTATTTTAACAGCACTTTCTCTTTTCATTTATACATGGAGAAAGAATACAATGATTATATGCACTTTTGAAAATTAATTTGAAGCGAACTGCACATAATTTGAATAAAATTGTGCAATACGAACACTACACAACACTGCAAAAAACATTTTTTTTGTGAAAGTTTTTGAAGCAGTAAATAAAACAAAGATTACTGGAGTGCATTTTACAAGAAAATATCATTTCAGTCTATCTACTTCAAAATGTCATTATTATTTTACGTAAATATTTGTGAAATTTACTAGCAATTCCTGAGTGAAAATGGTTTAATGTTTTTTTTTTGTACACTGTTCAAATGTTTGGGGATTTGAGAAAAAAAAAACACTTATTCAGTGAGGAAGCATGACATTGACAAAAGTCTTATATATTGCTATAAAAGAAAAAAATATATACATTAAAATATCAAGCAGTACAACATCATTATACAACATTTATAATAATGACATTTCCTGAGCACCAAACAGAAATACATGTAATTAAATTTGAATAAGTAAATAAATTACATTTTAAAATATTATTAAAATAGAAAAAAGCTATTTAGGATTTTAAAAATATTTACACTTATTATTTTGATAAATGCAGCATTGGTGAGCATGAAAACTTTTTTTCAAAAACATTTAACATTTTACAACAAATTTCAGTACAAGAACCATATATGCTTAGATGCTGTACATACTGTACTGTAGATTTAAACCATTTGTCTATTTTGATTAGTTTAATTGAATTTTTAAAGCAAAGTTTAAAGTTAAATTTTAAAGCATTTTTAAACTTTGCTTTACTGTTTTGTTTTATTTTATTTTTTACTATGTTTTATACTTTTTGCTGTAGTCAACTATCAGAGTGGAACCCCAAACAGAAATATAATAAAGTCAGAACATGATAGATAAACATGAATAATCCCTAAGTAGTAAAGGAATAAGCACCAAAATAAAAGTGAAAACCATTCAAAGATATGAACAAACATTGAAAAGTAATATTGTTTCTAAGGCATCATACTGTTTTAGAGGATGATAACACACCATCCGTGTGAATGTCTTTCATGTTACCCATCGAGGTTTTTGTTTTTGACACATATTAATGTTTTTTATGCCAAATGATGGCTGGCAAATGGTATAAGGTAGGCTGTGAGTTATGAAGGAAAATGTAAAAAAAGAAGCTACAATTGTCCCTGGTCCTGAGGGAAATCCAAAAGGAAAATCAGAAGCAGAAAAATTTGCACATGGCTTGTAGCTTTGTCGAGGTCTAAAGTTCAGCAGCAGTTGCTCTTGAGAGTCCTGACTCTGGGTCATCCATGTTACTCTCACAGGTAAAGCGATGTGCTGACCTTTTGTCCCCCAACTCTCAAGTAGCTTGTCTCCTGCTGACACTTACTTAAATAAGAACAAAAACTTCTTTTAAAACAAAGGACCATTGCTACCACTATATCTGAGTGTTATAGGACATTATACACATGTCCTTCTGTTCAGAATCTGTTTTAGAAATGCACCTATACTAAAATGCTCAACTGATACTAATAGCTGATTATTCAAAATATCTGCCAATATAGTTTCTTTTATAAAATAGTTAGTTAGATTTTCTTAAGGGAAAAAATCTCCCAACTAATACTGTAAACTATACAGGAAACCCTCTCATTTAGTGCATTACTATAATATTAAGGGGGGGAGGAAACACTCAGTTTCAGTCAATCTCATGCCAATCTTGAGTACCTATAGAGTAGTATTGCATCCTTCATATCTCCGAAAAGTCTTTAGTTTTATTATATTTATAAAAGAAATATGGGCTGTACCGAGTCTTTACGGAAAAAAACGTGCGCCTGGAGGCGTATCGTGTGGGCGGAGCTAAAGAATGACGAGTGCGCAAAGTGGTGACGTCCTCAAGCGTGGAGAAACTCATGGCTATCGAGCTCAGCTAATAGATATATGATCCAGAATCATTCGGAGGCTGAAATAAATTGAACAGGAGAAACAGCAACAGTAGGACGTCCGTCTCTGTGGTATGTACTGTATTTAGTGGCCTGTCCATATCTGTGTGTCTTTACTCTGTTTATGAGGACATGATTCAGTTTATGGAATATTGTATGTGACTAAACCTTAGCAGTAGCAAGCAAAACGGTTTTGCACGTCAGACTAGTGTTACGTTATACATAGAACAGCAATGGAGTCCGACGAAGCACGCGATCGTGTTGTTTACTGATGTTTACTCACGCGATGATAGCCAACAGCATAGACATTTGAAGCAGTTTTACTCACCGCCTGCTTCCAAAGCAGGACCGAACCTTTATCGCTGGGACCGCTCAGTCAAAAACACACTTCTCTGGTATGATTTGGTAAAGTCCTGACAGCAGGGAACGGTGGAGATCCACTTTGTGACGCGACTGAAGCGATGTTGTGAAGCTTCCCGTCATTTCTGTGTTCAAATCGGTTTAAATGCAGCGCTGCCTTCCCGGAATGCTGTGCTGAAGCGTTGAAGCCACTTGATGTTACCCATAGGAATAAAGTGGAGTGCGGCGCAGACTATAACGACGACTGGATCTGCACCTGAGCGAGTGTTTATGGCCGTGCATTTCCTCTCTCGCTCTAGTCATGCGCGTGCGCACCCTATTGGGGGAAGAGCCCGTACAGCCCATACAAGGACCTACCGCTCTATCGACGTCAAGTCGAGCCATACTCGAAAAAAAGTCTCAGAAAATTGAGAGAAACCGGTAGGAGTATTTTTAACACAAAAATGCTCCATCAAACGTCCAACATTAGTTTTTGAAACTTTGTCTATGTTTAGGATGGGAATCCAAGTCTTTAACAGTGTAAAAAGCTCAGTATGCATGAAACAGCATTTCACCCCCCCCCCCCCCCTTTAAAGGTTTAAATCAACGACAGCTCCATTATATTAAACTGCTATTCATTTTTTTGATATTATTCACTCAAATAAGACCTGAAATGTTTATATACATCTCAGTTGGACATAAAATAGCTTTCATAAAAATCTGCACAATTTTATTTAAAAAATGCATTATTTTTGCATTTAAATTGACAACTGTACATTTAATACAAGATATTTAATTATTTTGAATAACTAATTACTTCTCGACCACTAAAAATGTATGTTCTATCTATTATGAATGTGTGTAGTATTAATCCGGACATCCTATTCATCATGTTGTTATTATCATGTGACCTACCAGTGTCAGTTGCATTGCTTGACTGCCATTCACAAATCCGGGTACTTTTTGCATCCTCTTTTATGAGTACTGGGAATTCAGACATTTTTGTCACAATGTTTTCGCCTACTATATAGTAAGAAAGTATGCTTTTTCGGATGTAGACACAGTTTGACATGTTTTCCCCTTTTGATTGACAGGATATAATAGGCCCTGATAATTGGCTGTTATTCACATTTTCACAGATTCTGCAAGGGGTTCACATAATGTTTATTGCCCCTGTATATGTACTTTATAAAGATATGATATGATTACTTTTTATGATATTCTTAACACACACACACACACACACGCACGCACACGCGCGCGCACGCACGCACGCACACACACAGACTAAAACTCACAAATAATAAACCTAATTTTTACTTTCTAAGACAACCTCATCCTGTATGATTTATAAGCATTTTGAAAAGTGGGGACATGGCCAACGTTCTCCTATTTCACCCTCTCCTTGTAATACCTGTGTCATACCCATGTCATTACACATTTGTGTCCTCACATGTCACAAAAACATGCCCCTCCCTCCCCCCACACACAAAGAGAATGATTTCTCTGCATCATTCGTGTTGGTTTCTTCAACATTACTTGAATGGTTTATCTTTCACTGTTTTCCTGCACTTCACTGTCGTTAGTAAAGCATTGAGTCTGCACATTCAGAAAGATACAGCAAAACAGATATTTTAGCAACAATGTTCAATGTAAAGCCTTAGATTAAGCAGAGTACAGACCCAATGCCAATAAGCCTCCTTTGCAATTTGAATAAATCGAGTGAAGCCTATAATTACAATTAGCACAGTGTGAACTGCTGATTCAGATCGTACTCAGCAAGAGTGGGTAAATGACGGGTAATGGGGTAATTTGGTATTTAAATTCAAGAACCACCACTTGAGTCAACACTGATTGGTACGAAGACTCGGAATGCTCTTTACTAGTGATGAGGTTATACAAACATATAATTAAAATGTAGGGTTAAGACAGTATAAGAGATCTTTTCTAATATACTGTAGGTTTGTACCCATTTTTTTGTTTACCCTGACTGCATAAAAATTGTGAGCTCAGAAGTAGACTTAAGAAATAATATTAGATGCTTTTTTTTGAGAAAACCTCCGATTTATTTTCTCATTTCATCATCACATTCAATCACATTTTATTGATTTGGCTATTTTTAAACAAGCAAATGTTATAGTGAATCATCTGTCGTCAATCATTCCTCAAATATTTGTTATTCATCTACACAGTTTTCTGCTATTTATTCAGCTAGACTACAAAACAATTTTGTAGGTAATTTCAGAAGGTAATTTTTATTTTATTTATAAGTATACTCTGTGAAATGTTAAATTAAAATCTGAAAAACTATGAAAGAATTGGAGATGTAGAAAATACATCTACAGTTAAAAAAACATACAAAATGTTCACAGAAAATGACAAAAGTATAATTTCCATAAAAAGGTCCAAACGACAATAAATTTGAATAGTTAGCAGTGTGCCAGTGTTTTTCAGTGTACTGACAGTGATTAATATTTGCATACTTAATTGCAATTGGCATTCTTTCTTGCATTAATTTGCATATTGAATTGTGATTGGTTTTATCTCCCTTACATCTACTTTACTCTCTGTAGCCATCATTATACTACAAAAAGAGAAAGTCACGTTATGCGCTTTTACCTGCGCACAGTTGACAAAAAACTAGAAGCATACTGAGTGTCATGACAACTGAAGAGTTAAAGATGAATCTGATTTTCATTTTCACAGAACCAAAGCATACCTAAAACTATTCCTTCAAAGTCTTCTAAACACTAGGATATCCTTCTGGAGAGTCATCATGAAAAATAAATTGTGCCCTTCAAAAACACTTAAGACTAATAAATTGTTAATATATTTATACCAACTCTGAAAATAATACATAACGCTAACTGATCAGTCAAGATATCTTTTCGTATTGCTCAAATGGTACAGTTTGCTTTCGAGCTCTTTCAGAAAGTTATTTTTTGCCAGAAGTGTATGACTTTAATTAAAAGTTAAAAAATGCGTTGCAAAAGTGATTTTCATGAGCTTATGCTGTGCCAAGAGTTACTATCTTTCGAAATTAAGACTCTTTAATAAGACACTTTGTAATATTTGATAAGCTGCAGATCCATAGCTATTAAACTAATACTACTAAAGCCCGTAATTCAGCTTTAGATGAACTTTCAGTGATTAAACCTTAGGCAAAATTCTCAAAATTGGTGTACAATTTGATTGTACTGTAATTATTCTGTGGATTCAACAAATGTAGTTGCAAATGAATGCTGATAAAAATATTACATCGTTTTACAAAGGCCACAAAAAGTGGACTTGACCAAAATGATTCATCTCTGTAGTGAGCATTCTGAATCACAAATAAACTCACTTACCATGCATAATGTATGATAAATGATCAGTGTACAGCTAAGCTAATGAAATGAATGCTTTTATCATCTATCACTCTTGGTTTTACCTTTTCTCTCCCTTGTACCACTCAAAGACTGGAGTGGGGACAGCTGCTGCCTCACATCTCAGCAGGGCAATCTGACCGGGTCGAACCCCGTGACTTTTCATCTCATGGATTGCTGGAGGAACTACAGAAAGAAAATAAAAACCAACATGATTTAGGACGAGAGTGAACACACATAATCAAACTTAACTTGAATAAACTAACCCTCTAAGACTGAGAGGAAAAGCCTTCGAAAATGCAAAGTTTTCATTTTACAGTCATGTGAAAGAGGCAGAAATGAATTAGAAGCAAGATTTAGAGTGGTCAACATGTGTAAATCTTGTGGGTGCAATGCTGAGAAATACTATCCGTCCCAAGGGTTAGAGAAAAGAAATTAACAGCCCAGTGATAAATTGTTTAATGGCTGTTCAAAGGCTGGGGAGCTGAGGAAGGTTCTCTGAATATGTGCATGTAAAATGAGGGTCCTTTCATGTTCACAAATGCAGTGTAAATCTCTCTAGCAGCGTCGGTGAGCGAGCTTTAACTACAGGCTGAATTTTTATTTTTCATCTAGTCAAGGAGCAACTACCTCTCTCAAAGAAAAAAAAAATCATTGTTTATCATAGATAAATCTTCATTGTATGTTATTTCTTATAGCATGAGTAAACAGAGTAAGGTACAAGAATGACATGTGTTCAAACTCAAAAGGACATATAGAAAAAGGCTGTGAAAGAAATAACACCATACTTAATATACACACAAATAAAGCAGGCCTGTACAGAATACTGAGTTGAACACGATATAAAAAAAATACGAAAATAACTCCCTTCAAGCAGGTGATCCACTTATGTCTTTCTAGCTAGCGTTAAATTACTTGCTATGTCTGAATTTGAGTGGGGGACATTTATATTCCAGGCAACTCGTTCTTTGAAAATCACCTGCAAGTTATTGAGGTCTGTGTTCAGACTATTTTTTCCTGATTGAATTTTTGACATTCTCTTCTATAGCCCCACAGTTGAAGGTATGAAGTTCTGCAGGCCTTCTGTGTTATATACATTTCATGTTATCTGAGGGCTGAAAAGAAATTTCCACTATTGTGGTGAGAACAGTAAAGTGATTTTTTAGAATGATGTTCTTAGACTTTGGGCTCCATAGTTACATCACACAGATATGGCAAATAAATGAACAAATATGAAGCCATGAGCTTCCCAACACTGTCCAAGAAATAATAATTTATATTATCTCACTATTTTTACAGTTAATGACTCAATGTGAGGGACATTAGTCACTGAAGGTTTAAAAAAAACGCATAGTATTACATGTAAAAATAATAATAATAATTAAAAAGAAAACTCCATGACTGTTCCATGACCTTGATATTAGATAATTATTTTTCAACAGGGAATCCTATTTGTATGTTTGGTATCAATGGCTTGAATTAAATAATATTCACTAAAAAATCAAAATGTTAAAATATTCAGGTTTTCATGGCTGTGAGAATCGTGTATAAAGAATATGGATATCCATCACTATAATCACTGTGTTGAGATTTGTTCTGTGATGCTCATCATTTCTTCACTGCACAATCTCTTGGGAAGGTATGAAAATAGCTGTGTGACACATCAACACTGCTTGAATGCAGAGTTTTGGCATATGGTGGAAGAGAAGTCTGTCTGATCCAAAAAAGTGGCAACGGATGAATCTTGTGCTTTGGCTGGATCATGCATTTACAGTACAGGCATCAGCCCATGAAACTGCCTAGGGAGCATTACATAACTTGAACATCACAGAACCATACTAGCATAAGATATAAGGATAACATAAAATCAGAGATTAAAAGAACACATTGCTGATGACAAAGGTGAGGACAAATGACTGTTGAGCCCATAATATATGAGTGCAGAAAGGACAAGGCTAAGAATACAGAGAATTTAAAATAAAAATTCAGTTTGAAACCCATTTTACTCCTGCAATCTGATGTATGTCGTAGTGAAACATGACTTTCAAAGAAAAGAAGAGGAAGGGTGGTTGAGTTAGATATAGTGAAAAGTGGGCACATAAAACAGAATTTGCTAATTAAAAAAAAAAAACATGGATGCAAATGGGTGAGGGGTAAAAAAGGTGAGAACATTAAGTGGATAGAGAAGATTCTCAGAGTTAAAATTAACTTTCATGCTCATTTCTACGCTATTAAGTATCTTTACATCTGCCTGAACACTAATTTTAACAGGTAAGAGGTAAAAAGTTTTTTTGTGTTTTATACAGGGCAAAACAACCCTTTATAAAAAGGATTCAATAGATATGGGAGTGGAATATACATTACAAAATAAATAAAATAAATACAACAATAACCAGATAAAACGAATGTTGGAAATCATCTTAGCTTCAGTAACTGTACAGTAAACAGTTAACTGAAGATCCTACTGGTTACAAATGCATCAATATGGGATACTTTGTACACCGACTCGTAAGTTAAACCCCATTTCTTTATTACTTATATTACATATAATACATGCTTATGTATATTATAGTACTGAGACTGCTCTCATCCATGTTACAAATGATTTACTCTTATCATCCAATCGTGGTTGTATTTCTCTATTAGTGTTACTTGATCTTAGCGCTGCATTCAATACTTTCAACCACAACATTCTTTTGAATAGACTCAAGAATTATGTTGGCACTTTAATCTGTCTAGCAACTCTCAATACCCTTCTGAGCTGTATTCGCTTAACTCTTGCCGGGCCAATCACATCGTGTATAGAGTCGGTGGGCGGGGCCATAATGACGACGGCCGAGTTGCGTTTGCGTGCTTCTAGTAAACACAGAAACTGCAAATGGCGGTCTTTCGAATTTGACCGCGACTCTGGATTTGTCTTTGACGGCGACTCTGGAAGACTTGGATTTAAGCTTTTCTCTGAGAAAAGAGCAAAGAACGGCACTGAAGTCATTCTCAAAAAGGGAAGATGTGTTTGGAGTTTTGCTGACCGGATACGGTGAATGTTTAATCTATCAACAAGCTCTGTTTCACCTTCGTTGCTCTGGTTGGTGTAGCGCTATCCTATCACGTGCAGAGGGAGTTTGAAAGACAACCGTTTATCCCGCCCCTCGGATTGAGCCCTGTCTATGGTGAGTTTCCAGACCAAACATCTTGATGTGGGTCTGGCTTGTCAGGCTAGATACTCAGCTCTATATTTCTTCACGCCCTGACAGAACTTACCAATTCACAAGATTAACAGAATGCATAGCTGCTTTTTTTTTTTTTTTGTAATTTCCTGCAACTTAATGAATTTAATGAAACAAAAAAATCCATAAGTAGTAACCTAGGATACTAACACCTAGGTGTGTTCTTTGATACCAATCTTTCAATTGAAAGCCACTTTTCTTGCATCTGTAAAACAGCATTTTAAAATATATATCTAAATTAAGGCACATGGCTTTCAATTCAAAATGCAGTTAGTTCATGTGTTCATGACATCAAGCCTACATTATTTTAATGCTCTACTTGGTGGTTGCCCTGCTCGCTTAATAAACAAACCAGCTGGTCCAAAACGCAGCAGCTCGAGTTTTTAATAGATCCAGAAAGTATGACCATATTAGCCCGGTTCTGTCAACACTGCACTGGCTCCCTATTAAACATTCATACATTTTAAAATCTTGCTTATTACTTACAAAGCACTAAATGGTTTAGCTCCCCAGTACTTGAGCGAGCTCTTAACATATTATACTCCAACACGTCTATTGTGGTTTTAAAATTCTGGCCAGTCGATAATACCTAGAATATCAAAATCAGGTGGTCAATCCTTTTCCTATTAAGCACCTAAACTCTGGAACCGTCTTCCTAGCATTGTTGGGGAAGCAGACACACTCTGTCAGTTTAAATCTAGAATAAAAACTCAACTCATCTCTTCACTATGGCATACACATAGAACATTGTCAATTCCTATTATTCAAATCAGTGAAATTATTGTTAGGCTGTATTAACTAGGTCAGCCAGAACCGGGAACACTTCCCATAACACCCAATGTACTTGTTACATCATAAGAAGAATGGCATCTACGCTAATGTTAGTCTCTCTGTTTATCCTGAGGTTTACTGGAGTCAGCCGGATCTGGGCCGTATCCAGACCAGATGGTGGACCTGCGCCTGGACATGACCAACGCAACCCTGAAATGTCTGCAGAGCGTGTCAATTGAACTCCCCCCGTGAATGCTGCATCAACATGATATCTTCATTAAACCCGTCTCTAGCGTGATGACTCCAATCTTTTGAATAATCTTATGAATATCTATTGATCTAATATGACTTCTTAACCTGTAATGTTGGCAGGATTATAATAATACACTGTTTGTTCATCGGCCAGAGAAGAACTGGCACCCCGACAGAGCCTGGTTTCTCCCAAGGTTTTTTTCTCCATTCTGGCCCTGAAAGAGTTTTGGTTCCTTGCCACTGTCCCCTTTGGCTTTTGCCTTTCTCAGTTGGGGACACTTACATTTCAACTACATTACTGATATGCCTGGATTTAAACTTTATGATAATTGAAATTAGCTGGATAGCATCACTGTTTTTTTATCCAGAGCAGCTGTACAGCTGAATCAAATTCTGTTGCATTATTTTCCTGTTAACACTGTGAAGCTGCTTTGAAATAACTGACATTGTAAAAAGCAATATAAAAATAAAGGTGACTATATAGATGGCAGGACCCAAGGTTTTCCAGAAAAACATTTTCCAAAGCATCACACTGCCTCCGCTGGCTTCACATGATGCCATCCACATGATGCAAATGAAAACGTGATTCCACTAACAGGTGCTGTGACGAAGAGATATTCAGTTTTATGTCAGTGGTCATAATGTTCTGCCTGATCGGTGTGTGTTTGTGTGTGTGTGTGTGTTTGTATGTGTGTGTGTGTGTGTGTGTATATATATATATATATATATATATATATATATATATATATATATATATATATATATATATATATATATATATATATATATAGACACATACATATACATATATATATAATATACATGCATGTATATATGTATTCATCTAACTTGACATCTGGTGTCTAAAGCAATTCATAATATGCGAATGCATATTTAGAACCACCAGTCTCTGCAGAGAAAAAGATTTCGGCAATTCAAATCAGGTGTCAGTCAGGTGGTATGAAAGTGTCCGGATTTTTGATGGCAAGTTCAGTCTTTAATAGAAAACAGAATCTCTAGCTCTGTACACTTCAAATATTTGCCACACTACCTGACATTTCAGTTTGGATGTAGTCGCAATGTTTCACACCTTCTCTGGCCCGTTAATCAGCGTGAGCTTCCTTTAAATGGATTTGGATGCTATAATACAGCATTCAGAGGCAGAATCAGAAAAATTCTCTGCATATAGAGCCAACGTGGGAGAATCCAAGAGTGCATTTACTAGAAACATCTATGCGTCTGTTATGTGTGTACATGCTTCAAATTTGCAAAAAAAACACCTCCATATTGGAGGTTACACAAGTGGATTTTAAGTTAATTCAGCTTATGTGTTTTGCACATAAAAAAGAGATTTGAGAGCGGCTGAAATCTGCTGAGGGTGAGATATGGTATGTATCTGTCTGTGTCATTCATCACTGAGATTTGTGCTGTATTGTAAGCTATTGGCATGCCTTGGCAGGCTGCCTAATAGCACAAGAGAAGCTGGCTCTGATATATATCCACACAGCTAACTTCTCGTATCTAACAAACCACTGCATCTGTCCTCACTGAGGGATGATCCAGTTCATTATAAAGCTGCATTAGCAAGAACTACCCAGGGAGGAAAACAAAGCATTAGCCACAACTGCAACCACAACTTTTCATATTAATTAAAATCGTTTGAGCACATATACTGCAGTGATAAAGGGTCCGGAGGGACAGAATTCATCCAAGTCATCTAATTTCAAACATTAAAATATATTTTATAGAAGAAAATGAGTGTGTATCAGTGATGAGCTAGTTACTGAATACATTTTCTTTTTTTTCTTTTTTTTGGGGGTGGGGGGGGGGAAACTATATTTGTTTAAAAAAATCTCATTTGATTGATTCTGAATAAAGACCATTTAAAATTTTTACAACCACAATAGAAGAATCAGCACAGCATACGCATACACAAAACCTTCCACAAAAGTGCAGTTTATAATACATAAAGCACACTATTTATCAAGGATTAAAGGAACAGTTCACCCAAAAATGAAAACTTCTGCAGAACAACTTCTAAAACTTCTTCTGCAGAACACAAAAGAAGATATTTTGAAGAATGATTCAACTAACCATAAAATGCGAGTCAATATGGTCCAATCATGTTGTTTTAGAGCCCACTGATGGTCATTATATGCTATGCAGCTTTGTAACGACATGAGGGGGATGACAAAATATTGATTTTTTGGGTGAACTATACTGTTAAATATGAGAGTTAACACAGACCCCAATCCTAACGTAATAATCCACACAATGGAAGAAAAAAATCTTTATTAAACCCATATTCACAGCTTCTAAGATACAATTGCATTAGTCTTTTAAGGAGCTCTCCTTATACCAATCACATACCACCACTGACTAATGCAAAATCACAGTGTAAAAGCCACAAAAGCCCTACAATCCTAGTCGTTTACAGGCTTCATAACAAAAGAGTGCAACTGTAAATCATTGGTGAGTTTCTAAGCTTGTACCAGATGGGAGGGTCTGAAAATAGCAAAGTTGGCATGAAAAATGGATGCTGCGGGGCTTACTGTTTGACAAATTTGCCAGTTGCGGCTTGATCACAAACGCAAATTAAAATGACAAGGCAGAGATTATGTTTGAGAATACCTGTGAACACAGCACCTCACAAATCAGTGAATACATCAATATATGCCAAACAAGGTTCCCTAGGGTTAAGCCTTTGTGATTTTTCTTTCAAGCACAGATTTGACACTTACGAAAAAGCAGTTTGACTAATTCAAAATAGACTGCTATTGAATAATATTTTTATTGTTGGGATAAATCTAGGCTTGGTATAACCTGATCTTTCAAGGGGAAAACAAATCTGAAGTGAAAAAGGATTTTCTATTATCACACTGAAGCCAGAGGTTAGTGGGTTAACTGAAACTGCATGATAATCCACTGTATTATTTTTCCTCTTAATGGCTTTTATAACATCACAGCATGTCTGAATTTAAAGTCCACTGATGTTGGTCTCGGGTGGATGTACAGGATGACTAACTGGCACATCTCCCAACCAACAATAATTAATTTATCACATGTTACAAAGACGCTTTGGAGGAAGGGATGATTTATATAGTTTTGCACCTTTATCCGCCCAACAAGTATAACATGTTTTTTTAATTACAAGATCAATTAATAACCCACCTCTTCAGCCAGAGGCTAAAATGAGTTTTCTTCACAATTAAGGAATGGACTCATCAGTCCATGACTTATCAGCTTATAAACAGAAAGACTGCTCCAATTGCTGTCTCCACCCCATTGTCCTATTCTGCTCACCAGCACTGGGTTTAGCAGCCAGGATTTATTAATTCATTAAGTTTTCCATTTAAAATTCAAGAATAACATCATGTTCTTTTTCTAACACATCCAATCCTTATGAATAACATTCATGCTAAGGGAACATAGGCTTTGTGTGCCCCATAGAGAATATGCACTGTGAAGAAAAGTATTGAGTTGAATGAAATCATTTACCACAGTGTCACAAATCTATGTAAATAGACAAATTGGCTTTTAGCCTATCATGCTGAAGAATAGGTGCCATATTGTACTGTGCAGGCAAGATGGGCACTCCAGACAATCAGTTATTTATCTGTGAAGCCTTATAGTATCAAAGGAGCATAATTCATAGAGTCATTTATGAAAATGTATTATAGTCTTTTGTTAGTATGTGCGTCAGAGTTGCATAGTTCACAGTTTTGGGGAGTAAGAGGTTCAATCAGTGAGGCCTTTCATTACTAATAATTTCTAGTTTCACTTTTTTACATCACGGAAAATGGCGAAGGACAAAGCATTATGTGTGTCCAATGCATGCAAGAACTACACAAAGACAGACATGGGCTGTGTCTGAAAACTTAGGCAGCTGATTTGTTGCCTCGCGGCCCTATCAAGCAATGGTGTTACGCACAAAGGTACCTCACAAAACTGATTTCGGACAGACTTCTGAGGCAGCATAATGAGGCTTCATGAAGTACAGCATGAAATAGAGAGAGCTTTGATGATAACTAAGTACATATTTAATTGCTACAATACTCATTTCTTGCTAGAAATGGTATCAAAAGTGGAAAATGTTGGAAAATCCAAATGTCATCTTCATTTTTAAGCTTAACTGACACAGAATGGAACACACAGGATTGTGGGATATCAAAGGAAGCAAAGGATGCATCTATGCTACCTTCAAAAATGTATCAGATGAAGGTATCTCAGGGGACAGGAAGTGAAGCTAACTATTGAATTCAGACATGCATTGATGCCTTCCTGTCTTAGAATGCATCTTCTGAAAGTAGCCTTTTTAAGTTTTCGGATGAAGCCATTTACAGTACTTTGTGGTTAAGAACTATGCAGTGTATTTAAAAATATATTATATATTTCCGAATTTATTATGCTTATTAGAGTGTTGTGCCATTAGCTTAGCAAAATGTTAAAGGCACAGTATGTAATTTTCACAACTTAAGGTCGCATATTCAAAACAATAACAAAGGAGTAGCTTGATAATGCTGTGAAGGACCATGGAATGAGTTGTCTTCATCTCCCCTGCAGATGGAAATCAATTTGATGGGACTCACAAATCATGTTAATGGCCAAATCAAGGTAATGTAATAAAGTAGGGATGCACATATACCACTTTTTTCAGACCAAGTAAGTGCTTACATTTGGGTAGGCTACTACTTGCCGATACCAAGTACCGATACGAGTACTTAATCACACCATTAGAGTTTTTCAAACAATGTTTTATTTTCATCAGATGTTTTTCACTTTCTGACTGTAACAAAGTAAATACAAATTGATATTTTTACTGACATTTTAACATTCAATGCTTCCCATTTCAAATAAATGTAACCTGTAACATAGTAGCAGAAAAACTGAAATGATACGTTATCATATATAGCCATACAGCCTTTTCGGAAAAGTGAGAAACAGGATCTTTTTGATGAAAAGAAGCTTCTCTGCATTATCAGCTATGAGCCTGTTTCTGTTTTCATTTACACTGTGTGACACTGAGCTAGGGATGTGCAAGAATAGCCGACTAGTCGATTAAATGTTAGTGCTGCTGCTAGATGACTTGGAAAATACTAGTCGTTTACATTACATTACATTACAGGTCCTTCTCAAAAAATTTGCATATTGTGATAAAGTTCATTATTTTCCATAATGTAATGATAAAAATTTAACTTTCATATATTTTAGATTCATTGCACTCCAACTGAAATATTTCAGGTCTTTTATTGTTTTAAAACTGATGATTTTGGCATACAGCTCATGAAAACCCAAAATCTCAAAAAATTAGCATATCATGAAAAGGTTCTCTAAATGAGCTATTAACCTAATCATCTGAATCAATTAATTAACTGTAAACACCTGCAAAAGATTCCTGAGGCTTTTAAAAACTCCCAGCCTGGTTCATTACTCAAAAGTGCTATCATGGGTAAGACTGCCGACCTAACTGCTGTCCAGAAGGCCATCATTGACACCCGTTCAGACAATTTCTGAACGAATAGGCTGTTCCCAGAGTTCTGTATCAAGGCACCTCAGTGGGAAGTCTGTGGGAAGGAAAAAGTGTGGCAAAAAACACTGCACAATGAGAAGAGGTGACCGGACCCTGAGGAATGTTGTGGAGAAGGACCAACTCCAGACCTTGGGTGACCTGCGGAAGCAGTGGACTGAGTCTGGAGTAGAAACATCCAGAGCCACCGTGCACAGGCGTGTGCAGGAAATGGGCTACAGGTGCCGCATTCCCCAGGTCAAGACACTTTTGGGCTACAGAGAAGCAGCACTGGACTGTTGCTCAGTGGTCCAAAGTGCTTTTTTCGGATGAAAGCAAGTTTTGCATGTCATTCGGAAATCAAGGTGCCAGAGTCTGGAGGAAGACTGGGGAGAAGGAAATGCCAAAATGCCTGAAGTCCAGTGTCAAGTACCCACAGTCAGTGATGGTCTGGGGTGCCATGTCAGCTGCTGGTGTTGGTCCACTGTGTTTTATCAAGGGCAGGGTCAATGCAGCTTGCTATAAGGAGATTTTAGAGCACTTCATGCTTCCATCTGCTGAAAAGCTTTATGGAGATGAAGATTTCGTTTTTCAGCATGACCTGGCACCTGCTCACAGTGCCAAAACCACTGGTAAATGGTTTACTGACCATGGTATTACTGTGCTCAACTGGCCTGCCAACTCTCCTGACCTGAACCCCATAGAGAATCTGTGGGATATTGTTGAGAGACGCAAGACCCAACACTCTGGATGAGCTTAAGGCCGCTATCGAAGCATCCTGAATCTAAAATATATGAAAGAATATATGAATCACAATATGCAAATTTTTTGAGAAGGACCTATATATATATATATATATATATATATATATATATATATATATATATATATATATATATATATATATATAGCTGTAATCACATCAAAAGGTGGCGCTACAAAGTATTAACTCAAGGGGGCCGAATAATTTTGCACGCCCAATTTTTCAGTTTTTGATTTGTTAAAAAAGTTTGAAATATCCAATAAATGTCATTCCACTTCATGATTCTTCACAAAAAAATTACAGTTTCATATCTTTATGTTTGAAGCCTGAAATGTTGCAAAAGGTCGAAAAGTTCAAGGGGGCCGAATACTTTCACAAGGCACTGTATATATATATATATATATATATATATATATATATATATATATATATATATATATATATATATATATATATATATATATATATATATATATATATATATATATATATACAATACACTGGGAATGTGTACAAGGGGTTTTTAGGTAAAGTTTTAAGTTTAAGTAAGGGTTTTCAAGTCTTTTAAGTAAAATAAAGAAAGAGTATTGCAATAAAATGGTGTATCTTGAAATTAACATATTAGTCTGAAAAGTGTATATCTGCAGCAAAACAAAATCATTTAATTTTACTTTTTTTTTAGGATTTTGAAAGCTTACACAAAACTTTTCAGTTTTCAAAGTAAAACAGAACCCGCCAAGTGCGTTCATTCCTGGACACAAGTAGCAGCATTCACTTTCCGTGGTAACGAACAACCTTAATGTGATGACTTATGATTATTGGAGGAAATTTGTTTATAATTTAGGCTGTTAGGTTTGACTTATTGTTTATGATTTTAATCAATATGTCTATAATGGCTAATGTTCATGCTTGAGAGCTTGGTGCACACCCGGGTTTGTCAGAATTTGGTTCTTTAGGATGTTGGGAAAGCTATTTTCTGAACTCCAGTGCACTAAAGGTGGTCTGGGGCTCGGTTAACGTGAACTCGGGTTACGTTATGCTGCTGATGTGAACGCAATCGTACAAAATTTCAGAAGTGAACCACTATTAATGACATATGATTTGATAAAAATGTGTGTTTGTGTGTTTCCCTTATTTACCTGACAAGAGTGACGGACATACTGCAAGCAGAGAGCTGTAGTTCTCATTTCTGGTCATCTTCAGTGTTCTTTAGAGAATTTGCAGTACATTCGCCATTACGTACTGTGCCATTACGTACTGACGCTTTGATAACAAAACCAACGGTTCAAAAAAATATAAAAGTGAGGTGAGCAACGCTATTCATTTTGCCACCTTCTTGCTCGCTATCGTTACCAAGCAACGGGGTAAACAGCTGCTGCTTTGATGTTCATCCCTTAAAATACAGTTTTGTTACATATGAGCACATGATTTTATTTAATTCTAATTAGAAACAATGTTAATGCTAAATTACTACTCTTACATGTCACTTAATTTGTTGAATTAAATGGTGGGATAACGCAGCTCAGTTTTGTGTCATCCATCTACATTTAATCATTGTTTTTGTTTTCAGCTTTCTCTTTCTACAAATTGTATAGTTGTGGTGTATAGTGATACGACCCAGCATCCAAAATACTATCAAAACACCAACTCCATGAAAAAATCATATACAACCCCGACAAATCCTGACCAAATCACAGAGATCCCAATTCGAATGGGACTAATATTACCACAGGACCTCTGTGTTTGGCGAAATATGGTAGGTCGGACTCATTTGAGGAGGATTTTTTACATTAGAAATTACAGACATGGGCGATTTGATTCTCGTTTTATTTCTCCTCTTGTCCAAAACTCTTCTTGGATCATTTCATTCATTCACATTGACAGAACATTGATAGAACCGGCTGCAAATGATAATTAATAATTGGGTTCCATGATGACTGTGCAAAAGAACTTAAGGTTGAACATAGGTCTGGGGGGGTCTGCCCTGCATTTTCTACTGCACAAGAGGCATGATGAACAAGCATAACTCAAATGACTCTGTACGCAATTGGATAGTCCTTCAACCAATCAGACCACAAGAGGCGTGATCAACTGGCAATGACCCATCGCTTCTCTATCTATCATCGTGTTAAACCCGCCAATAGCGCGCCAGGTGGATAAGCCAGTCTGTGATTGGCTCCCGCAAAATTATAACAGAAGGAATAAAAATCAACGTACAGGTTTCCAGGCTGAGATGCAGGGCGAAATCGAATCGATGGCAGAACGGGCTGGGTTTACCCAGTCTATAAAAGAACAACAACTACAACTTCTGCATTTGTTTATGAGATTCACTGTCGCCATGGTTTCTATGCAGGAAAAAAAAAGAGTATACCGTGGACATGACACGTTGAAAGGTGACGCAATGAGGAGGGACCACTATTAAGTTAACCTGTTAAGCTGATTTCTAAATTTTGAAAAAATCCTAAGAAATGTATACTCAGACTAAAACAAATACAGTTTGTGAATCCTTTGCACTAAAAGCATAATTATGGTCTCATTTGAAAGCAGACACCTGGCAGTTTACTGTAAAGTCAAAATGATAATATTTTTTATAATAAAAAAAGCTATAATAAGCTTCAAAGTTTTGTAAAGTTATTAGAAATTTATTTGTATGATATATCTTTATGAAAATAAAATTGAAGTGGGCCTTGGAGAAATCTAGAAATGCACTACAGCTAAAGCCACAAGTCTGACCATGTTATATTTCAGATCTGAAGATGATCAGTCTAAAACTCTGCATTTTATTAAACGTTTTACAAGATCGTTTCATGTGATTTTATTTTCAGATATCGCTGAAATATCAACTGATGTTTATTGCCACATCTTCTCAGCTTTCAGTCGCTGTATTGCCTCTATTGTTTAGAGGTGCAAACTGCCCCATTCAGTTTGTCTCCCTGGCATTCACACTTCTGCGGACTGGTTATGGCTCCAATTATTATTCTTTTGTCTGCATTATAATTACTAACGATTCTCTATTCAAACTGTTCTATTCAAACCTCATTTCTAAATCAAACCTCTCACTTTACCCTCACTGAGACTCTATTGAATGCATCTCGTCCAAATAAGCATTTCAGTAGTTTTACATTTAGAAAATGTTCATAAAAATAAAGTATTTACTCAGTGGCAGGTGCATCTAGGGCAAGCTAGCATGTTAGCTTAGCACACCAGCAAAACAACAATTTATACGATTAAAATCATGTTTTATTCAAAACTTGCTTCATATCACTTTATATTTTATATGTAGAGTGTTTTATATAACAATATGTGATCTCATATAGCTTCGGGTCAAAAAATCTGACAGAAAATATACAATGCTAAAAGCTATGTGGAATAGCATTGCATTATAAATATCATCTATTATGAAACCACCCAACATGGCATAAAGAACACAGACCAACCATATATTGCCGCGATTGTGTGTTTATTGTCTTAAAACGTGTTTATCTGCATAAAATAGCGATCTGACGATCCCAGGGAGCTGTGTGGATATGTCATAGACAGTAAAAGAAATGGACAGAGCGTTCCCATTGACGTCTACGGCGAAAGAATGAAGTCAACCTAGGGGCACTCACTTCCTGATGGCTGAGCGAACTGCGCAGGCTCAGACTGAGCTTGACGACGTAGATGTGACGTGAGCCTCCTGTCTGACAGCTGTGAGTCTTCTAGTAGATGTGGAAAGTGAAAGCTGAATCACGTTGTTTAAATATTTTCTCCCGTTGCTTTTGGCTCATGGGCTTCTCTCCATTCTTCTCCCGTGACTTTATCAGACTTTATGTCTCTACGTCCCCCCGACTGCCTCATAGACAGTAAAAGATTGCCTGTGAGCGTCTCCTCAGGTCTATACGGTAATTTCTCAACTGTGCGACAGGGTCGCGTTGGTTATGACGCAATCGTTAGCCTATTTTTACAAAAACAGCTTCTGCGGGGCGATAGTGTAAGATACAAGGCAATGGAGCCTTTTATACATTGTCGTGTTTCTTTAGAAATAAACAATGGACAAATGGAGTCTTTAAACGCCTCAGATGTAAAGTTATTCACTGTCAAAGTGACTCAAAAATGAATGGGAGTCAATGGGATGCTAACAGCAGGTGATGGCTTGGTTAGCAATGGCAGCCCCTAGGGGTGGAACGCTTTCCGAGCGCTAGATTACCCCCTTGGGATATGTCCATATGTCAGATACTTCCTGAATGTCACATGGTGTGTCTGTTCTTCATGTGTTCCCCATGGGGTGAATTTTCAGTAGTACAGCTTTCCAGCGCCCTCCGGCTGCCAGAATGAATTGAAAACACAGCATATCACAGCCTACTGCTCTCATAATCATACATCCGCGGATTTTGGATAAAGATTGAATAAATAATACTTCTCTGTATAGAAATTTGACTCAAACGTGTGAGAATCTATCAATATTTCTCCACATCTGCACACTTTTGAAGTAAAAGCCCTGAGGGAAGTTGTTTTGTCGAGTGTCTTCATGACGACCAAGGAGGATTTTTTTATGAATGGGAGCAAATGACGCGCATATTACAATCAAAAGGTAGCGACGCCCAAGATCATATTCATAACTCCTGGCACATATTAACACATTACGGTCACTATAAGACTTTGAGAATAAAACAGAGGTAAAAAAATTAAACTTTAGTCTTAGATCTTTTTAATGATGTATAGTTTGTCAAGGTAATTACTTACATCTGATAGTAATTTTGAGCTAATTTAAACAAAGAGAGCTTCAGCACGTCCTCGTCCTCGTGACGGTTATCAGGTTAAAGATTATCTGGATTTAAACATTATTTGAAATATTTGAGATAATGCAAGTACACAAGTGAGCACAATATATAACAAAGTGCTAGTGGTTTTTGGATATTCTAATACAAAAATCTTACATATTGTGCCTTTAACATTAAACAATGGAATAATTTGCTGCTTATGTAGGCAGTAGGCAGAAAAACAGTTCAGTATATGTTTTGGAATAGAACTAATGTAATTTATTGATTTCAAAAGCCTATTGTAAGCCATGGACAAGATTTAAGATGGACTTATTTTATGCTAGAATTCTACTGAAGAAAAATGACACTAATTGCCATACAAAGGCCTCCCCCATATCCTTCTTATCCAGTTTTGCAGACATAAAGGCTCTTTCATTGCTTTACAAGTTCAGGAAATTTTGAAAATCTACATTTGCTGTTTCTTGACTGGGAAACCTGCTACTGTTTCAGTCACACTTCAAACCATACAAAAATAATGGGTCACTGTTGGACTGTGCCAAGTAACAATGCATTTCTTTTCTGATAAATCTCAATGTTCCATAAAATCAGGCCTTGCATTTAACATATGCTTGGTTGGCTGCAATGTACTGCACAGCCCAATGAATACAGCTGTACATGTTGAGTTATTTCAGTGATAAGAATATGTCAAATCATAAATGTGTCCATGCATGGATATAATCATTAGAGTAAAATGTCAAGCCAGTAACAGGATAAAGCCTTTAATTGCATTTACAAATACCACAAATAAGGTGAATAGAAATCAGAACAACTTTGATGAAGCCCTGACTTTTTAAATAACCACTGTTCAGGCAATAATAGCTGTGAAAGAGAAGTAAATGTAAAGTGCCTTCGCACCTTTCCTCAGGAAAATAGCGAATAGCGGGTGACATGCATTTAAGCGGGTAAATATACAAAAAAAGTCCTTAATGTGCCACATTTCCTGTTGCCAGAAGGTGGCGATTTGACTATAACTGAATATTGCCATGTAGATGTCTTCAGGTCAGGACTATTATCAAAGTGAAGTTTAGGGCAGATTGGATATTGTATGCCTGAGTTACAACAACTTCCTGTTTTGTGGCGTTAATTGAATATACTAGGGTTTAACCAAGTGTTGCATGATTTAATGTGTTTCTAGCATGTTTGGCACATGATGGTAGCCTGACAAGCCAGACCCACATCAAGATGTTTGGTCTGGAAACTCACCATATACAATCTTAATCCGAGGGGCGGGATAAACGGTTGTCTTTCAAACTCCCTCTGCACGCGATAGGATAGCGCTACACCAACCAGAGAAACGAAGGTTAAACAGAGCTCGCAGATAGATTAAACATTCGCCGTATCCGGTCGGCTAAACTCCGAAAACACATCTTCCCTTTTTAAGAATGACTTCAGTGCCGTTCTTTGTTCTTTTCTCAGAGAAAAGCTTAACTCCAAGTCTTCCAGAGTCGCGGTCAGAGCTGATTCGAAAGACCGCCGCCGTTCGCCAGTTTCTGTGTTAACTAGAAGCACGCAAACGCAACTCGGCCGTCGTCATTATGGCCCCGCCCGCCGACTCTATACATGATGTGATTGGGCCGTCCAGATTTTGAGGAACACAGCTCAGAATGGTATTGAGAGTGCCTAGACGACACTTGCGGGCAAATTAAATTTGCTGCCGCTAGGGTGCGTCTAGATTTCTATGCTAACATGATGGCGTATTTTAATATATTTCTGGGAGTGCATTACAGTGTAAAGCATGACATTTCCTGTTTGTGCTTTGACTATAACTGAATATTGACATGCAGATGTCAGGTCAGGACTCTTATCAAACATGTGAAGTTTGTGGCAGATCAGACATTTTATGTCTGAGTTAAAACAACTTACTGTTTCATGGCAAAACAGTGAATTTTGTCAGGCCACAGACATGCACTTCAGGGAAAACTCAAGATCTTCACAATTTAACATCATCAAGGACTTTAGATTAGACTGACCAAATCTGATGTTGATCTTATTAAATCTCTAGGAGGAGTTTGTTAAAGTACAATGTCTGGAAATGGCAAAATTTGCAACAATTTAGCAAAGAAAATTCGAAATCACTCACTTCATGTCGGGTTTTATATGATTTCGCTTCCAGGGACTTTTTTGTAGCTATTGGGCTGTTACATGTGTGACGAATTCCATACTTGTACGCACAAACCATTTTATTGCAATACTCTTGCTTTATTTTACTTAAAAGACTTGAAAACCCTTACTTAAACTTAAAACTTTACCTAAAAACCCCTTTGTTCACATTCCCAGTGTATTGTATAATATATATATATATATATATATATATATATATATATATATATATATATATATATATATATATATATATATATATATATAGAGAGAGAGAGAGAGAGAGAGAGAGAGAGAGAGAGAGAGAGAGAGAGAGAGAGAGAGAGAGAGAGAGAGAGAGAGATTTACAGAAGCGCTCAGAGATGTACAGTAGCATTTAAGTATGAAATTAAATGAATAAACTTAGGCTTAAATTAAAACTACATAGTCTTCAATATACAACAAGTATGCAGAAATTTTGTAGGTGCCGCTATCAAGTCACTTTTGCCACACCTAATTCTGAAACCCATATCAGACATACTTCTTTCACCACTTCTGATGTGTGTGCAACGTTACATGAGATTTTGTTGAGTATGTTTAGGCCCTCAAAAATATGATTCATTTCAGAGAAGGAGAATGACAGGCTGAGCAATTACAAATAGGTTCCTCACACCATCGATGCTCAGGCCCTAAATATACAACTGCATTATGCTAATATTACATATTGCATATGAAGATGTTACAAACTACACATAAACACCAAATTAAGCCCACAATTGTGGCCATTTAATGACAAATAGGGCCATTTTGTTGTTGGTGGTTTATCACTGAAACACAGACCATGTGCAAATGAAACTATCTATTATTGTTATGACCCATTTAGAATCACCATAAAATTAAAGTGCAAACAGTCAGCTTGCAACAGTCGTGACAGAGAAGACAAGGACGATGATGTAATGAATGAAAATCCAAAGCATGAAACAAAATCCAAAACTCAAAATAAACCATAAACTTGACTATAAACTATAACCTGACACATTAAACATAAGAGAGCAACTTACTTAAATACCCATCAATGTAACAAGGCAAATGTGAGGGCTTAAAAACACAAGACTAATAACGAACAGAAAACACTTCTGAACAATGAAAAAAATAAAAATAAAAATCAGAACATCAGGCAAATTAGACAAAGTAAGCACAAGACCTAGACTGCATTTCAGTCCTTTTCATTATGCCCTTCACTTGCTAACCCCCCCTCCATCTCGTACACTCGGATGTGCGTCATTGCTTAGGTTGCATGAGTGCCCACTATTGGCAGAACATTTGTAATGGGCTGAATTGGAACATCCTAAGCACTTGATTACTTAGAGTTGATTTGTTATTTATTTTGTCCATTACAAAATTGTTTAATGCAGCATTCTATATGTATACTATATGTGTGTTTGGGTTGTTTTAAATATTTTTTTAAATAATAAAAATGTAATAAAAAAATATCAGAGTTGTTTGTGGTAGGGTAAATTAAATGCGATATGCGGTGATACACAATCACAATCGTGTTGCATTTTAGTATATGAAGCTGCCTGCAGCATACATATAAAGTAGATTCGAGGTAAAAATCGAGGAAGCCAGGGTCTGTCCATATAAACTTCCCATGTCCACTTCACAAAGTGGAACGCACTTCAGAATGGATTCCCCGAGGAGACGTGCTTAGGGAAGTTTGCAAGTAAACTATTCAGCTCGTGTCCCACATTCATCGTAAAGCGCAAAGAGGCATGCCTTCTCTTTGTAGCCTGACAAGCCAGACCCACATCAAGATGTTTGGTCTGGAAACTCACCATTGACAGGGCTCAATCTGAGGGGCGGGATAAACGGTTGTCTTTCAAACTCCCTCTGCATGCGATAGGATAGCGCTACAACCAACCAGAGCAACCAAGGTGAAGCAGAGCTCGCTGACTGATTAAACATTCGCCGTATCCGGTCGGCTAAACTACGAACACATCTTCCCTTTTTAAGAATGACTTCAGTGCCGCTCTTTGTTCTTTTCTCAGAGAAAAGCTTAACTCCAAGTCTTCCAGAGTCGCGGTCAGAGCTGGTTCGAAAGACCGCCGCCATTCGCCAGTTTCTGTGTTTACTAGAAGCACGCAAATGTAACTCGGCCGTCGTCATTATGGCTTCGCCCGTCGACTCTATACATGATGTGATTGGGCCGTCCAGATTCTGAGGAATACAGCTCAGAATGGTATTGAGAGTTCCTAGACGACACTTGCTGGCAAATTAAATTTGCTGCCGCTAGGGTGCGTCTAGATTTCTAGGCTAGCATCTTTGCACAGTTTGCGGGGAAATAGGTTATGAAACAAATCTTTTTTAAACAAATATGAAATTTTCTTAAATTCTTAAGATTAGCATTATTTACTTATAATCATTTAAATGTTCAACAGGCTAGTGTGGATGTTTGAGCGTTTATTATTTTTTAAAGGAGGCTATATAACGGCGCATTCAAACGGGGCGTAGGCGTTAACGCTTCCCATTTACTTTGAATGGGTGACATCATCCGTTGCCGAACTGAATTGTGGGTTCCGTCGCGGCGCTTCACTCGCATTGCAAGCGGCAGAAGTTGAAGATTTCTTGAAGACTTTTCAAGCGCCAGCGCAGGCGTCATCCAATCAGATCACCGTATGCAAATATCCTACAGCAGACGCTAGCCAATTGCGTTCATTACTGCTCCGTGAACCATCCAGACGCAGCTCCCGGATCACTACGTGATATTCTTCCCGCTGTGGGCTTTTTTCAGGATTTAATGTACTTCACAGCTTCTTGCACCTGTGCAGTGCACTGACAACAACTACACGGGCAATCGCACTCACACATACAACCAAATCGGCATCCATTTCGTCTCACAGACAAGCTCTCATAAAAAGGCGCTTTTTTGTGTTGTGTTTTGGTCCAAGCGGCAAGTTAATGTGATTGGCTGTTGTCACTATGACGATCGCATCAGCACCCAGCTTCAGCCACGCCCTCCGTCAAGCGTTAACGCCTACGCCCCGTGTGAATGCGGCGTAAATCTGGCATAGACTAAAAAATGGCATATATGCATTAGTTATACTCTTAATTTAATTTACAGAGCAAACTATAGAAGAAGATTAGTGTATGTTGCACTCATAACAAGACGCGCAACGGGGCGTGGCATCAGGGTTTAAAAGTGGTTTACCACTGAACCGCGAGAATTTCTTGCTTTTCAACCGCAGTAAGAAAAAATCCATACCGTCCCAGCCTCAGCGGGAATTACAGACCTTAATATTCACACTAATTAGGGAACCAAAAGAAAGAAAATATTTCAAAATCTTAAGTACAGTGTTATTTTAGTATTATTAAGATACTATATTTTATCTATATATAAGTTCTTTTTTGATCAAGATTTTATTCCATTTCAGTTACTATTTATTTCAAGTAATGAAAATGATTGTTTTAGTTAAATATAATAACTAAAACCCTGGTGTGAAGTCACCTTGTTACATACATAGTAAATCCCCGACATTCAGTGACTGAAATCTGGCCCATAGAACCATTGGGATTTGGTTTGTTTTGGGCATGTGAAAGGCATCTTCAATTGTCTACAGCAAGTGAAAAGCATGCACAAATGGATTAGTGAATGATTTGGTTGGTCAAGAGTCAAGACCATTCGTCTGCTGGGCTCTAAAAAAACTCTTTGGTTGCATTAGCAGCATTCATCTTCATTACAGCTCGCATTACATTAATAAGCTATCACATCACTAAAGTCAAGGGAGACAGAATTAGCCACACATGCCTGGGGCATAGCGCACAGCCATGTCTCACAAATAGGGTGGTACGCTTTGGATCACAAGCACTTTTTTCCCCCTGTTCTGCATTTTTCAAACAGGTGATTTGGACATACCTGCCTTGCCTCTGATCAGTTTACCCTGCTGCTCAGTTTAATGACAACATGCTTCATCAGAACTGACACGTCTTTGGTCCTCATGTTACGAAACTTCAGCAACAAACTCGAAATGCAAATGCCTAAAATTAACTCATGACTCTCTGACAGCTTTCTTGTGCATGAAAAATGCAACAACACACATTTGGCCAAAAGCAACTGGCTGAACGGCCAATTTAATTGCAACATTGTTCACAGATTGTTTAAATAACCTCAAATTAAAGCTGAAGTTGAAGCTGTACTATGACCTCTTAGTCAATGACTATGTTTACACAGAAGTGTGCATAAGTGGACTCTCGGCCTCATTAGGACAATAACAGGAAAGCGCCATGTAGACATCTATTTGAGACATGGTCAATTACAATTTTGTCACATTACTGAAAATATATAGCCTATAGACTAGTCTGCTTTTCTAAGTACAATGAATGGAGAATGTTTGCGCATCCTGATAGGTCCAACATCTCAACCAGTGTTGTGAGTTTGGGGCAGGTCTGTCAGTTTTGGTCAACCAATGGTAGACAAAGGAGAGGCTGAGAAACTGCCATTATTATTGCAGTTTAGTTTGTTGATGATAATGACACACAAATTACACAATTCTAATTTACTTTAAGCATTTTTTGTTGTTGTTGCACATAGCACTGGTGCTACAGAGGTTTGTAGCACAGGCCAAACAATTGTATCACATGTATAAAATGTATGTTATCACGTCTGAAAAATTATATAAAATACAAATCAGAGTATTTAAGAATAATATAATATTAACAATTATTATTTTATTTTACAGAAAACCATAACTCATCAGAATGGTCTATGGTTTATTTATAAAACATTAAATTATGTTTAAAAAAAGGACTGTAATGTCTTAATTTTTGTCAGGGAATCTTATGCATCCACCGAGAGAAAAAAGTACTGCAGACTTCTCTACAGTGCAAATCTCTCACTGTACAGAATATTATAAAAAATAATAAAATTTCAATTAAATTCAATTCACATTTATTTGTATAGTGGTTATCACAATACATATCTTTTCAAAGCAGCTTCACAGAAAATGTATGCATCTACATTACAATTTAAAGTGGTTTGTTATCAGAGAAGACTGTCCAAGTTCAAGTTATGTATTACAGATCATTTCTGCCTCGTTCTGTGATGTGACGCACGTCAGATCACACAAGTAAGTTATTTCAAACACTCAATTAAATGTTCTCTTTTGTTGGACAACAAGTTTGTAAACGCTTCTAATTACAAGTTTGAAAAGATGTTTGGCACATGCTGCTTTTGGCTTTTTTGGTTTTGTTGTTGGTCTGGTTTCAGACTCACATTTGCGTTCATCTGATCAAAAAAGTGCACGATGCATGATAGAAAACAGGCCATGGTAAATATATCGAGTTTTTTTTATTAATTTGGTGCTATTATGCACAGCTGAGTGAACAACACTTGGGTTTACTGTATATGCGCGTTGCATGAAGGTGGCTTTCTGCTGCTTGCAAATGCACTCTTTTGAGTTCAAATGAAGTCTTTCTGACAGCTTTCATGTACATGAAAAATGTGACCACACATATTTGGTTACATTTGGAAAAAGAGACTGTAATTACAACATTGTTCACAGATTGTTTAAATAACCTCAATTTAAAGCTGAAGTTGACGCTGTACTATGACCTCTTAGTCAATGACTATGTTTACACAGAAGTGAGCAGAAGTGGATGGTCTGCCTCATTAGGACAATAACAGGAAAGCACCATGTAGACATCTATTTGAGACATGGTCAATTACAATTTTGTCACATTACTGAAAATATATAGCCTATAGACTAGTCTGCATTTTCTATCCAAGTACAATGAATGGAGAATGTTTGTGCATCCTAATAGGTCCAACATTACCTCAACCCCTGAAGGTGTGCTGTGGAATTTGGCACCAAGATGTTAGCAACCGATCCTTTAAGCCCCGCAAGTTGCGAGGTGGGGTCTCTATGGATCGGACTTGTTTGTTCAGCACATCCCACAGGTGCTTGACTGGATTTATATCTGGGCAATTTGGAGGCCAAGTCAACACCTCAAATTCGTTGTTGTGCTTCTCAAACCATTCCTGAACCATTTTTGCTTTGTGGCAAGGTGCATTATCTTACTGAAAGGGCCATAGTCACCAGGGAATACAGTTTCCATGAAAGGGTGTACATGGTCTGCAACAATGCTTAGGTAAGTGGTACGTGTCAAAGTAACATCCACATGGATGGCAGGACCCAAGGTTTCCCAGCAGAACATTGCCCAAAGCATCACACTGCCACTACTAGCTTGCCTTCTTCCCAAAGTGCATCCTGGTGCCATGTGTTCCCCAGGTAAGCAACGCACACGCACCCTCTCCGTGGTCCAGTTCTGATGCTCTCTGTTGACACTTTCGGCAGTGGACAGGGGTCAGCATGGGCCCCCTGACTGGTCTGGGGCTATGCAGCCGCATATGCAACAAAGTGCATTGCATATTTTGACACCTTTCTATCAGAACCAGCGTTAACTTCTTGAGCAATTTGAGCTACAGTAGCTTGTCCGTTTAAATTTTTCCACACGACTGACCCAGTCGTCTAGCCATCACAATTTGTGATGTCTTTTGCCAAACTCGCTCAAATCCTTATGCTTACCCCTTTTTCCTGCTTCTAACACATCAACTTTGAGGACAAAATGTTTACTTGCTGCCTATTATACCCCACCCACTAACAGGTGCCACGATGAAGAGATAATCAGTGTTTCACTTCATCTGGTCATAATGTTTGTTTGTGTGTGTGTGTGTGTGTGTGTGTGTGTGTGTGTGTGTGTGTGTGTGTGTGTGTGTGTGTGTGTGTGTGTGTGTGTGTGTGTGTGTGTGTGTGTGTGTGTGTGTGTGTGTGTGTGCGCGTGTGATATATTTGTGATATATATATATATATATATATATATATATATATATATATATATATATATATATATATATATATATATATATATATATACATACACACACTTAATGTATATCATCATCCTTAAAAAGTACAAAACAAATTGCATGCATCAAAATATATGACCTTAACCATGCAGCTCAAGATTAAACATCCATCAAAGATTAATATTCCCCTAATCATTCATGCAGCTATAGAGCTTAAATCAACCTCTTATGCAACAATAACACCAATCCCTCTCTGACTACAAATTCCTTTATAAAACACTAAGAGGTTTCAAGGAAGGTGAAATCTGAATGTAAACAGACTATGTCTTTCTTCGTAATTTGCTGAACAAAGTGGTTGTTCCAGGACACATTAGCTCAAAATCTGACTTGACAAAATGACACATGAAGTAAATGCATTACATTGCCGCTCGAAAGCTCTACCAATTGCATTTTGCATAAACATTCTAACATCTGTGAGCTACATGACATCACCTAATCCGTCTTATTTATATATTTCTCTCCCTTGATGTCTTTAGAGGCAGCATATGAACACCGCCTGATGTGTGAAAGTGGAACTTAAAACTAAACATCTGGTGCGAATACCAACAGGAAAATAAGACAACGCTGTGGCATGTAGTTAAACAAGACAAACTGAGATTCATACATATGTGTATATGATGTGTCTGTATGCTAAAAAAGCCACCCATGGAAATATTTTAATTTTACATTTTATATTTATAACATATAAGCAATTACAATCTGTTGTAACAAGCTTGAGCATTTAAAGTGGCAGACAAGCACGTGCTTAGAATAAAACAATATCGTCCGCTGGTGTGGACACTAGTTATCATTAGAGTCATCGTCCTTGGCATGAACGGGCCTTAATTCTGGAATTTAAAAGTCATTTTTCAGTTCAATTCTCAACAACCCACAGGCCCAGTATGCCAAAGGATTTTTTGTGTGCTTTTTTTGATGTGTTTGATTTGGCTGGAACTGAGCATCAGGTCTGGGTAATATTTACTAGAGGCCAAATTTTAGCATGTTAGGAATTAGTATGCTTACTCAGAGATACAATCACTGGAAACTAACCAAAACAATAGCAAAAAAAAAATTCCACCAGCCATATGAAGGTTATAAACTGGAGGTCATCATGAGCATTTAAAGTGCTAACATTATTTCAGTTAGCTGAGTGATCTACATGACTTTCACAGAATGCTGACAGAAGACTATCTTAGGATTCACTGGGGAACCAGTAACAATCATAATGGTAAATCATGGAAGGTGTTTGTCACACATAGATCCGTTGGGATTTTATTATTTACCGCAGGTCTATACTTATCAGGTGAACAAAGATTCTGATATTGACCTGTAGGTCTTTATTTAGATATTAAAACACATGCACAGAATTAGGTTTCATCTAATAAATTAGCTTATTTCAATTATTGGTCATAATCTGCAATTAACCTGAAGGTCAGTTCCGCACATACCTAAAAGCTGTAATTATTTTCAAACCGGATTATTTTAGCGTGTATTTAATTACACTGATTACCCTTGAAATGTCAGATTCGAGTCACACTATCTGCAGTCGTGTTAGGCTAATAAAACTACAAATACAAAGAAAGGTGTCACAGATGTCACATCAAACCCATGCAACATTTTACATGATTTTTTACAAGATTTTGAGTAAGAATTTGTTTACAACATGTCTGCTTGAAATGAATTGGCAACCTAAACTCAGAACGATACAACAAAACACAATGGAACCGTGTCCACCACATTACATTACACTATAAGAATATCCTCAGATACAGTACAATATATTACTTTACTCTAATGCAGAAATTTTATTTTTATTTATTTTACTGTTGAGTGGTTAAATAAAATACTATTAGGTCTGCACATTTCACATCAAGGATGTCTTTGATCAAGGGAATAGACACTAGCAGAGTAGTCCTCTCGCATCCCTCTCACTTTTATTTTGAGACATAATGGTGAAGTAACACTTCTCTTCTAAATCCAGCATTGGAGCCTCCATTTTCTAGCAAATTTTTCACACAGCTCTAGTGGGTGAAAGTGCTTTGATTAATACATTGGGATTATGTCTATCCCTTTTCCTACTCTAACACATAATGTTTCGATGGGAACAAGATCGGCTGCTAGTGCTTCCATTAGCTGCCACTGTAAATCACTGTGAATCAACTGGAACCTCAACCTCTTGGTTCCAGGGAGGTCTATTAACCCTTTTCCACCAGAATGGTTCGCTTTCTGTAGCCAGAGCCTGTTCTCAGACAGGCGGACTGAAGCCTGTCGCAAACTGGCCATGTGTTTCCACACACCCGAGGAACGAACGGTGATGTAATGGGACTATGTGTTGTTTATCTGCCTATAACCAGTCTAAAAGACCATAACATTTCCCGGTACAATCTAACCTTTTTGGAGATAAACTGAAACTGTTGATTCATTCGCTCTCTTGCATGCTGGGTCTCGCACACATAGTTTTATATTGAGATGTAAAGAGCAGTTATGCAATGTTATTACATTGCTCAATGCGATAGATACACTCTGTCTCTGCCCACTGCTCCCTGGCTATCTTCGAGACCAGCAAGTTTTTAGGGGTGGAGTTGAAGTGTTTCTGAAGTGGAAATACGCAGAATGATTCGAGAATGGAAATAGGCCTGGGACCCGCACTAGAAGAATGTTGGTGGAAAAAGGGTATATAATACCGTACCTGAAAACCATAATTGAGTAGAAGTACAGATTCCTTACAACGAAAATTACTCCATTACAAGTTAGAAGTCACCAATTCCAATACAACTCGAATAAATGTATTAAAGTATCTGATTTTAATAGAACTTAAGTATTTTATTCATACTAACAATGTACTAACAAGGTATGAATAACAATTTTAATAATACCAACAATGCACTACTCCTTGACACCTGAGAGACATACCAGTGAAAATAAGAAACAATTGATTTGTAAGATGAGAAATCATGTTTATTTTCTAAAGTAAAACTGAACCCATCAATACTGCAATAAATCAAGGTCAACACAACAGCCTCTTAAACGTCTACAAACTCTCAAGTCTCAGTTAAGCTCAAGTGCACAAAAAGGCTATAAAGTAAACCAAGATCCTCAAGATTCTCAATAGTGGATACATAAAATAATGTTAAGTAAAATTAAATAGTCAAAGCCTTCTTATACTGGATGTGCTGGTTTCAGCCTCATCAACGGCTGCAGTCATGTCCTCATCTCATAAATCAAACACTTGTGATTCATTAACTACCTGTCATGTAAAGTAGCCTTTTTGACATGTTTGGGGGAGTAAAGGCAAAACGCTCAAGATATAGCACCTTCAATGCCCTTAGATGGCGATAAAGCTTTGTTTTACAGCAGAAACAAACTGCTGCAGAAAAAGTTAGGTGCCATGCAAAATGTAATGTGTAATTGCATTACTCAACACAAATGTATTGGAGTAAAAAGTACATTTACTCATTCAAAAATGTAGTAGAGATTAAAATTTGCTAATATATTTGATACTCATTACAACTACAAGGTAGCCAAAAATATACTTAAGTACAGTAACTAATTACATTTACTCAAATACTTTACACCACTGGTGTGTGGTGGGCGTTTTGGCTCAATGTCTGCTGTCACATCATTCAGGTGGATGCTGCACATTGGTGTTGGTTGAGGAGATTCCCCTCTTCTATATGTAAAGTGCTTTGAGTACCCAGAAAAGTGCTATATAAATGTAACAAATGATTATTATAATATATGTAAAAGGCCATCCATTAGTGTAAATGCCATGAGACTAAACATTCCAGAGCCACAGGAAAATGCCAGGACAATTGCGATTGGCTGATGGCACCAAAAAAAAAAAAAATTTTTTTTTATAAATTTTATATATATATATATATATATATATATATATATATATATATATATATATATATATATATATATATATATATATATATAATATATATAAGATAATGTGCAGTATAGACAAATAAATAAACAAATAAACATGTATTTACTGTGAGTGTGTGGTTTAGGTATGCTCTATGTTATGGGAAAAATGTCCCCACAAAGATGACAATGTCAGAAATCCATGTCCTTGTGTAATGTTTTGGTACCCATGAGGAATATGAAGGGTTTTTGCTTAAGTTTTTTTTGCAAATCTAAAAATGCAGTTAGGGTTAAATGATAGAATATATATTTTGGACAAAATAAAAATCATTATGTCGATGGAAGTTCCCTTTAAAACATGAAAGCCCAACAATATCATTGATATTTTATAAAATATGTCAAAAATGTATTTCATTAGAAATCGACATCTAACCACAAGGCCTAAGAAAGCCTGAGCTCCTGCCGCCATGCGACCCAAGAAACACTATGTATGTAGCATATGAAGAATAGTGTATAAATAGTGGCTATAAAATGAAAGAAATTGCACAATAAAAATGGTCATTAAGCTGTAGAAATTCCGGACCAGCAGACTCAGCACTGAGCTGTTCCTCTATCTTCTCAGCTTCACTCCTCATTAGAGAGTGTCAATACAATCGACGGGGAGGAGATGTGATATGACTTATGACTTCATCCTTGTCATCTAGCCATTCCCGCTCAAATCTTGACATTTCCAAGTGGTTATCTGCCCATTAGTCTGTGTTTGCATGATAGTAAAGGGAGCTGGCGTTTGATGGTCTGAACGCCACATTTATTCTGGTGTGAGTGTCTGGCTATCTGATTTATGTGCTTTCGCTGTGCCATGATTCAGCATATGGTATATACGGAGACAAAGAGATTAATGATCCCTGTGACCGCAGATGAGACAAAATGGCTTAAAAGAGAAAAGAGGAGGAAGAGAAACTGTCAAGTGTCCTTCCCCCTGTATTTGGTTGGAGACAGAGCCTCACTATGAGCATGATGGGTAAAGTCAGTATAATTCATTAATGCTTGGAGTGCTCATTACTGTCTTTTCACACTTTGAGAGACTCATTACCTGCATAATAGAATACTCCGTATAACACTGAGACCATTTCTCTCTAAAAATTAATCATTCCATCCCAGACAAAAAAGGGAATTCTTTCGTTAAATGTTAAAAAACTCCAGTACCATGAATTCTATTCTAATTTCCATCCCAGTCGGCCTCGGAGATACAGAAGTAAGACTGGAGCTGTTTCAAAATCTCGAGTACAGCGAGCAACCAGAGGCCACAACAATAACAGAATTCAATGTAAGGAGCTGAAACTGAATTTAAGATTGCAGAATTGACAGAAATTATAATATCATACTGCATAATTATAATAATATATAAATTATATTAGGTCCCACTTTTAATGAACTGTATCTACTATATACTGATTTGATATAATGCACTTATTACATACATTAACTGCAGTTGTAATTACAATCAATGCAAAACTTGTCTATAATTACATCTATAATTTACTGTTTACCCTACCCTTATACATTAATTCACCCTATACCACCAATCCCTACTTATACCCTACATCAATAGCAGCAGAAGTCTTTGGCAATACAACATGAACACAATTAAAAAAAAATTAATGTAAGTATTTAGTAGTTAAAGACAGCTAATATAAAGGTTGACCTTGTATTATAAACTAAGTCATTAAAAAACATCCAATATCAATAAAATAGTTCAGTGTAATAAAAAACATTTATCTTAACATATTTTATTAAAGTACGGTGTCGTTAGCTTATCAAAATGCTAACACCAAACTCCCTTTAAATCAACTGTGAGGCAAGTTTTCCATGTGCTTTGCAAGAGGACTGCTTTTTTTTTAATAATACATTGAGTTTCTGCCTATGTTGAGCTTTTCAAATTGGTCACTTACAATGTCCCATTTCAGTTAGGATGCAGTAGACAGTTGACAGCCTTACTAGGTTTAGAGAGCAGAGCTTGTATCTCCAGTAAGAGAGGGGAAAAGACTCAATGTCATTGTGCATTTGATTCTACACTGTCTGACAGTAAACAAACATAAACGAAAGAAGTATATGGTACTCACAGTTGACTGTGACTCTCACGGTCTTAGTGTCGGGTGAAGCAATGTCGTTTTCGGCGCCGCACTCATAGTCCCCTGCTTGATCCCGAGTGATGCTTGTGATATTTAAATACTCGCCACTTTCATACTTCCTGGCTGTGAACAAAAGAAAATAAACAATCACAATTCTTTAAAAGTGTTCTTCCATAGCCATGTTCTAATTATTGGCTAAATGCTTAAAGGTATACACCAGTAAAAGAGTGCACCCAGAATTTTTTTTATTAAGGCACATAATTGCTTTGCTGGCAATACATCCAGTGGGAGGCATCTCCCCAATGAGCCTTATTAGCACAGGGAGGAATATTATTGGCTTCAAATACTGTGAGAAAATCAGAACTGTGCCAATATGACAAATATGACTTGAGGTCCTTGAGTAATGAGAGATAATATAGTAAAATGTGAGGCTGCCACACTTCTATTGGACTAAAAACCTCCCTGGGTTCCCCAGACCAGGATCCAACCTTATTGTAATATGCCTCAGTGAAACCTATTTATATCCTACTTTACAGTGAGGTGAATCTGTCTCGTGGCACAGAGAGGTAAATCCTGCACTGGCATACGGAAGAGGAGCCTCTGACTCAGCAAAACACCCACAGAATAAAAAAGCAAGGAGAGCGATGCATAAAAAAAAAAAAAAGAAGAGGGTGGAGAGGCTTTGTGAGGGATGCGTTTTTTACCAAGTGCTTCGTAAAGCATCATAGAGCTTCAATAGCTGACATCAAGAAAGCTTTAAAGGGATAGTTCACTTTGAAATTAAATTTTAATATGTTTTAGCTTACCTCATTGGCTTCCGAGATGTAGGAGTATTTGTTGTCTCAGTAGTTTAAATTTTGATCATTTTAGGTCAAACCGTTCTTGTCTGTGCCTCACATAATGCAGGTCTATGGTCACCACCTCAAAGAGCATACACAGAGAAGCCCAAATTAAACAATCTCCCATCGTAAGTACACACAGATGGCCTAAGACACGAAACAAGCGGTTTGTGTGAGAAAACTAACAGTATTTATATCGTTCCACGATAAGATCCACTTCCGGTGCTTTCCGCGCTTGCGCAGACTAAAGTCAGAACGCGCGAATGTCACAACAGGAAACACGCATGCGCGCCCTCGGATTAGTCGGACATTGTGGTGTACAAGAGGTAAAAACGATATACACACTGTTCGTTTTCTCACACAAACCGCTCGTTTCGTGTTTTAGGCCAACAGTGTGTACTTAGATGGGGGATTGTTTAATTTGGACTTCTCTGTGTATGCTCTTTGAGGTGGTGACCATAGACCTGCATTATGTGAGGCACAGACAAGAACGGTTTGACCTAAAATGATCAAAATTTAAACTACTGGGGAAACTAATACTCCTACATCTCGGATGCCCATGAGGTAAGCTAAAACATATCAAAATTTAATTTCAAAATGAACTATCCCTTTAAACGGTTAGTAAAAAACAAAACAAAATGAAACCATTGTCATCATTTACTCCCCCTTATATTGTTCCAAACATGTCCTGTATAGTGTTTTGGTCTCTCTTTCCCATACAATTAAACATGAAGAAGGATTGAAGCTTTCAAGCTTAAAAAAGGACACAAAAGCAGGTATGATAAGAAAGCATGTTAAAATGGTTCATGCACTAGCCATATGATAGCCCTGCAGTTTCCCACAGTATTTTGTAAAACTATGGTGAATCTTTTTGAAAGATTTTGAATATTTCAAAGTTAAATGTATCAATTTCTTCACTTCAATCGTGCTCGTTCTTGAAATATTTTTTGAACAATTTTGAACAATCTATGAGCTATTTCCGTCAGAATGCATGCCCCATCATCGGACAGAAACTGCACTGACTAAAATTACAAATTAACTACTTGCAGCTTCTGACCAAGGCTGCAATTCAATAGTTGTTTTATTTGATCGTAGTGCTACTTTCGGCACTATAGATTATGGTATACTTAGAATGATTACAACTTTTCACTGGTATTCAGGGACAGGCATTAAGGGGGTTAAGATCGTATCTACCTACCATCCATTACCATTTTGTTTATTTAAACAGGGAATTATCATAACAATTAAGTTAACACCAGTAACTTATGGAGTGCCACAAGGGTCTGTTTTAGGACCTCTGCTATTTTCAATGAACATGCTGCCCTGGGGTAATACTATTATAAAACATAAAATTAGATTCCACTGTAATGCTGAGGATCTATGTCCGATGATTTATGAAGTTGACAGAGTGTGTTAAAGATTAAAAATAACATTCTGTTTTTAGAATAAAAATATTGGATGACCAGTTCCTTCTATTAAATTCAGATAAGACAGAGGTATTACTTATTGGACCAAAAACCTGCACAAAGAAATAGAAACCCTCCCAGTTTAAAGACATCACTTTAGCCAAGCATTCGCATAATGCATCTCATAACATTGCACTCCAGTTATATCAGATAAAATGTGCATGATTATCTATTGCTAGAAATGTTAATAACAGCAGCTACGCAAATTATTTGCCATTTGCTTTTCTGTTTCTATAACTAGAGATTATGCCAGCTATATTTTAAATCCAGAATCTCACAAAGATTTCAGATGACGCCAACACCGAGGTCTTCAGATGACGCCGACTCTGAATAAACACAAACCACTGCCAAATTTTATATCATAATAGGTGCCATAATATTTGAAATGAACTTTCTGTGAAAAACTAGAGAAATGCAAATGGAAGAATGCATAAATGGTCCCGTTGCATTCTTAAATGCATGTAGAACTGCAGAGATGGAGTTTCGTTAGCAAACTGCACTTCGAAACAACGCGCATCACAGCCTTAAGCAATTTGACAATTTGATCAGCTGACAAATGCTTTGCCATACCTGTTAACAGCTGATACTAAATTATAAAAGTTACATGAATTTGGATTTAAATGAACTTGAGAGACAGATCAGTCTGAAATTTACCGATTCAGATCAATTCTGTAAACTGGATCAACTGATTCAGTGAAAGGATCTGAGAGAAAATAATGATTCTTTCACAAATCAAACATTACTTCTCTTATAAAATTACATTTCAAACTGTTCCTCATCCAAAACATCATTCTGATTAGCTGGTACAACACTGATAGAAATACAAGAGCCTCCAGACCAAATTATTCAATCCTTCTGTAATTTGCATGAATATATGTGTGTTGCATGAAAACAATTACATCTGTATAGCAGGTAACAAACTGAACAATTGAACGAAATGGTTTGCTTTGGGGTTATCGAGAAACTGACTAAGACGTGTATCTGAGCTGACAAGGTGCTATTTGGCCCCCAATGTTTTACAAATGAATAGAGGCAAAGACTGTAAAATAGGATAAATTGTATCAAATGTATTCATGCAAAAACAACTCATATTCAAATGTACGAAGATGAAAAGGAAAGTAGGACATCAGAACAAAGGAAGTTTTATATATATATATGTATGAGATTGCTCACCTAAAAATGTTTGTTTGTTTTTTGAAGGGGCAAAGAGAAAGAGAATTTTACTTGTCCGAGCAGACAAGTAGCCTGATTAAAACATCAATAAAAAAATAATAAATAGTGAATCACCAAAATGCAAAAATTATTCTGCATTAATTTAGTGTAAGTGGCAATAGACAGTGGATAATAATATAATGTATAATGAACTGAAGCTAAAAAGGTTGTGCTGTTGACGGTTACGCAGCCTCTCAAGAAGAAATGGAAACAAATGAACACCCTGCAGTAAAAATTAAAAATGTGAAGTTTTTATATTTATAAAATATGATACAGTTGCAACATCACATGAACAAGAGTGCTGTTTTCCTGAATACCATCACAATTGATAATGTGACTGATTTCGTATGACAGTTTCATAAAAAATGTATTAACATTTAGTCACTTACATTTTAGATGCAATATTGACTAGATTTTTGTTCTGTTTCAACAGCGAAAATAGTTCCAAAAAAAAGATCACAGCAGAACCATAACAGTTCTTACAGCAACAGTGTTAGTGAATGAATCAGCATTTGAACGAATCGGCCGAATCAAAGATTCAATAACCTATTCATAAACACTTCATTCCTGAACAAATCAAAGAATCGACGCGATCCGCTCATTAAGACCTGCCACCACCTAATGGCAGTTTAGTTTCATGTTTAATTCTTCTTTCCAACATTTCTTATTTGTATATTCTCTCTCTCTCTCTCTCTCTCTCTCTCTCTCTCTCTCTCTCTCTCTCTCTCTCTCTCTCTCTCTCTATATATATATATATATATATCTATATATACAAAGTTATTTGATGCAGTTGTATTTTTCAGTCTAAATAATCAAGAAATTTTTTTCACTCTGACTGAGGCAAGTGAATGGCAGACAAGCACGTGAACAGGTTTAATGTCAAGCCCTGCATGATACGTAATATATGATATGTAATTGACAGAAATGTGTAAGAAAATGGCACTTTTAGCAATTTAGTATTAAAAATATATTTTGAGCCACTAATACCACTACTACCTCTGAACCAACCCATGATGTCTTCTCTGTCAGTATATATAAGTTTTGTATGAACTTTTTACTATACAGTACAGAGTAGAATTGAAGTAAATAATTGCTGAAAATGTGAACAATTTCAAAAAACATTTAGTCCTGTAAATAAGTCAACATTTTACATTTCAGTGTCTATGGAAATGTAAGTAAATGTATGTGTCATACACTTGACATAATTTACATACGAATAGGCCTTACCACGAGATCACAATAACAGCAATGACAATCATCACATTATTAAAACAACGGTTCTCAGGTAAGAGCCAAACTTACAAAATGAACAAACATTGACTACAACCTACCATATTTCTTCCTCCGGTTAAAAACCAGAGGGATCATTATCAGTGATTAACTCACTCCATAATTCCCTTATTTCAGTGATTTATTTTCTTTTTCCTAACAGAGACATCACAATGAACCATCATTTATCTTACTGATTACAACAAAAGAGGAAATTACCAAGGTTTTAGTGACGTTTAATAAAGAATGGATCCTTTGTCAAATCAACCTTTGATATATCAACAAACTTGTTTGCTACACCATATAAAACACACACACACACACACACACACACACACACACACACACACACACACACACACACACACACACACACACACACACACACACACACACACACACACACACACACACACACACACACACACACACACACACACACACACACACACACACACACACACACACAGGAGCATTTCAAAGGCTCAAGGGACACTGATTATGTGCCAGAAATGTAGTCAAATGTAAACTTGTTCCTTATCATCTGAAATCTCGGCTGCCTCCTGAATTGTGCATGTTGAGAGTTATTTAAAAAGCTCAAGAGGGACTCGCCGGAGCCTCTGGGAAATGTCACTCCAACCAAATTAGCCAAATCATAGCAAGGTTAATCTAGGATTCCACATTGCTCTGTGTTAAGTGCAGTCACAGTAAGCACTTTCCCACATTGTGTGGAGAGCACAAAGTACATTTCCTTGAGGTCTGCCTGCTGCTGATATGATGAGCGCTGGTAAAGAATACATTATGGGCTAAGGTGGCAGTTCTCTGTACATCCCTTCCCTTAACCTGTGAGAGAATACTGCAGCAGCCCAAATGTTGCATTATGAGAGGCTTCCCCCAGGCATTCATTGAGTTGTCAGCAATGAACCATCAACCATCATTCAACCGCCACACATACTCGCTCTCTGGCTCTCGCACACAAAACGCATATGCACCTGAACCGCCTCCACTTTTCCATTCCCGGTATCTCACCTTAACCCTGATAGCCTCTTCATTGTTCCAAAGTGCCCCAAAACAATTGCTGAATATCTGTCCGAGCACTTTTTAAGAGCTGGTCTTTGTATTGAAACCATTTGGCGATGTTTAGACAGACTGTCAGTGCCGAGTACAGAGCTATTGTTCAGGAAACAATAAACCAGAGTAAAGACAATTTTGGGAGGCAGAGGCACGAACAAAGGATTGACAAAGGACAATTGAACGCTTCACTGTAGCCTTATCATATGAGAAAAAAAATCAAATCTGAAGTGTTATAGTCAGCTATTTGAAAGGTCAGAGTTCCATATATCCCGGGGCCTTAAATCACAATGGAAAAAGCTTATGAAAGCATGTTTGGGATCAAGCGTCCGGAGCCAGGCTGTACGGAGAGCAAGAGGCTACCCTGCACCGTCAATACGTTCCTATATAAGGCTAACATTAGGATCTATCATCTAGCCTACAGCATTTGAAATCCTGTCTATAAAAAATGTTCAATGCCCTGAAATACATTTAAAAGTAGTGCTCATTAATGGCAATATTTACTAAACAAAGCAAATTAGCGTGAAAACGCAATTCCCAAAAAGTGCCGATAGGAATGGGAAGTTTCACGCGTGATACTTACAACGTGCAAATCAATTAACACATGGTGCATTCAAGTCCTCCTGGGATGTTCGTATTTACGAAATGAGAAGTTGATTGCGAAATCATGTGCAGTCAAGTCTCTTTGGTCGGAGCAAGATGGCAGTATACCTTCTTTTAATGAATTTCACGAATAGAGCAAGGTTTGTTAAAGGGATAGTTCACTTTGAAATTAAATTTTGACATGCTTTAGCTTACCTCATGGGCATCCGAGATGTAGGATTATTTGTTTCCCCAGTAGTTTCAATTTTGATAATTTTAGGTCAAACCGTTCATGTCTGTGCCTCACATAATGCAGGTCTATGGTCACCACCTCAAAGTGCATACACAGAGAAGTCAAAATTAAAAAATCTCCCATCTAAGTACACACTGATGGCCTAAGACACGAAACGAGCGGTTTGTGTGAGTAAACGAACAGTATTTATATCGTTTTTACCTCTTGTACACCACAACGTCCGACTGATCCGAGGGCGTGCGTGCGTGTTTCCTGTTGTGACATTCGCGCGTTCTGAATTTAATCTGCACAATCACACGACTCTATTAATAAATCGGATTATTTCCTTGTAGTGACGTCAAAAATAATAATGCCCGTGTTGACTCTGAGTATTCCAAATGTTAGGATAACTTACGTCAGTTGTGATTTTAAATAAAGCGTGCACCATGTCAGCGGCAGATTTACGGCTCATATTATCCCTCATGCAGTTACAGATGCAGCGTTTTGACTGAACCTCTTCTACTTTTGCTGCATCAGATGAGAACACATCTTTACAATTTTCTGGGCCTTAAAAGAGTGTTTTTGTGATGTTTGTATTTATTTATTGCAGAACGCTAGTTCGCTCGGTCTGGATGCGTTTAAATCTGATCGAAGTTTGTGTTTTTGTCCCCTATCACACATGCGCACTTCAATAAGCCGATAGAAAGCAGGTTAATGCGTTTACATGCAGCGCGAAATCAGGGTAAGAGGCAAAAAACTACCTGCCCCGACCGGTTTATGCTTACGCCGTTTATGACCTTACTCCGATGACCATGTTCATTGTCGGATTAAATCATATTCGGTTTAAGAATGTGCATGTAAACTCACCCAATAAGAGTGTGTGTAGTACTATCTTTTGTAATGTGGAGCTGATAGCATAATTAGTGTAATTAATTGCAGGTGTGGGTAATAGAGCGTATGCAGGTGGGAAGCAGAAAAGGATTATGGGAAATGAAGTTCTGCAGTGACAAGTGATCATGATAGCAAATCAGTCCAATTGGTGGTGGTTGAGGAGATTCCCCCTTCTATGTAAAGCACTTTGAGTAACTAGAAAAGCGCTATATAAATGTAACAAATTATTATTATTATTATTACATGATGTCAAATGTTTGTGTGGTTCTAGTTTTCATAACTGAAGTGTACATTATTGACAGCATCTTAAACATAGACATTTTGCGTATGAACAGCTTTAGAAATCGACAAATCTGTACAAATCTTTGAATAATGAATTCATGGAATTTATAGGTGGATTTTATTCTATTTAATCAGTAACATTAACTACATTTGTTCAATAGCATCACATTTAGTTACCGTAATGCATTGATCTGTTTTAATCTGTTCTGTGCATTATATGATGCTGTATTCAAATTATTTCTAATGATTCCATCACTTAAAATATCAATACCATAGTAAAACTATACAACTATATTTATAATACAAAAGGGTTTACACTCTTAAGTTTTAGATGATATCAATACATCCATATTGTACATTCTACCATTTATAATAAATACTTCTTGTGGACCAACCTTTGAATCAGATGGAAAGCTATTTATTGTTACAAGTGAAAGGGCTTTGAGAGGTCTTAAAGACATAATGTCTTTAAAAGGCCTTTAAGGGTAATTGCCCCTTAGGTTTATATCAATGAAAAGCCCATAATCCAAGCAATAATTAGAGGCACAGAAGTCAAAGGTCCGATGACACACACACAAAAACGAATGGGGCCAATTGCATTTAGAGTATTTCAGCAATTAAATCTAGTGGCTCTATAAGGATGAATGTTCAGTTTCCTGCAGGGTCATTCAGAACAGGGCTACTGTGGTTAGACCTCTATACTATTAACACAATGCTGCCATATATGCACCAAATTCTGTTATACTTGATGTTACATAATGATATCAGTCTGAACATATTGTTGGCTTGTCCAAAGGTGAAAAAAGGATTCAATAAGGCTTTAACATTTTCTTTTTCCAGGTATTTTTGTAGCCTCATACAACCATCAGGTTCATGCATATTTTTTGTGACATTTAAATATTATAAATGAATCTTTTTAATACATCACAACCTTCAAGGGCAGAAGCAGCAATATCTTTAAAAAGTGTATATTGTCACTGGCTCTCGCTCAGTGTCGCCCTCTCTGTCCACTCAGATGTTAATTATCCCGAAGACGAATAGTTTAGGCTAATGGCTTTCATTCATATCTACACCATACTGAATCTATTGACCAAAAGTGAAAGTTCACCATATGCAGGATGGTTGTCTGAGGATGGAGTTAATATGATTATTAATGGACTTCTCATCTGGTTTCTGGCTTTCTATAATTTGAAGTATCCTACCTTTGGTAAGTAGTGGTTTTATGACTCTTTTGATCAGAATCTCAAAAAGCAATTCAATCACAAAATACACCAGAGAATTAAATAAATAAATATGACAGTCCAAAGATAAGTGTAGCTGACTTCAATAAAAATTCACAACCACTCAAAAATACTGCTGTGTACTGAATTTTCAATTCACTTTGAAAATGTGCCAAAATTTCTGCTTTAACAGCTGAATATAAACTATATAAGGTAAAGATGAGGTTGATGTATCCTCAACATGTTGTTTACGCTGTAGCAGAGTGATAACTTAATATAATCTAAGACGTATTTGTGAGAGAACAACAGCAAAATGAAGCGATAATTGATTAAAAGCCTTCCCTAAACTCAATTATGGAGGGTTTAGAACAGAAACATGTTAGTTTAATCACCATAATCTTCTGAGCCTCAAAACTCCACCACACTGAACAACTGGGACAGACATTTCTACTCTGTCGATGTAAAATTAGGTCTAACATATGAGAGCTTTTCAAACTTGAATAGTTAACCCTGGGTCATTGTAAACCCTGTGTAAATGCAATCCTAGGATATCCACGTTTCACACATGCTCATAATTTACCCAGGGTTAATAATTAATCCTGGGTATTCATAAAAGGATTTCACACTGGACATTCCTAAACCCCAGGTTATTTGCACATTTGTGGTGCCAGTGTCACTGATTGGATGAATGATATGCCTATATACATACATAAAGGCTCTAGCATTGTGCATCGTCATATTATAGGCATATAATTATGATCCTAATATTTTGTTGGTCTCCCTTTTGCTACCAAAACAGCCCTGACCCATCAAGGCATGGACTTCACTAGATCCCTGAAGGTATGCTGCGGTATCTGGCACCAAGATGTTAGCAGCCGATCCTTTAAGTCCTGTAAGTTGGAAGGTAGGGCCTACATGGATCGGACTTGTTTGTTAATGATGAAGAGGTCACAGCCACCAGGGAATACAGCTTCCATGAAAGGGTGTAGTAGATATATCCCACCCACTAACAGGTGCCATGATGAGATAATCAGTATTATGCACTTCCTCAGGTCATAATTGCAGACTGTACTATCAAGTTTATCCTGAACAGGCTTTTCGAACTATAAAAGGTAAGAATGAAATGGTGTCTTCTCTCCAGTTGTTGAGTTTGACATTTTTCTCCTTACATGCCTTAAAGGGTTGGTTTCACCCAAAAATGAAATTTCTTTCATTAATGACTCAACCTAATGTCGTTCCACACCCGTCGCGTCGACAATACATTTTGGTCCAAAAATAACACAAAAATACAACTTTATTCAGCATTGTCTTCTCTTCCGTGTTCCTCAAATAAAGAATCAAACGGTCATGATTCAAGATTCAGATCGCGTATCAACAAACTGCTGAAATCACGTGACATTGGCGATATGAATCACAAATCAATCTGCTGATTCGCGGATGCACAAATCAATGCTGAATAAAGTCGTATTTTTTGTTATTTTTGGACCAAAATGTATTATCGACGCTTCAAAAGAGTCTAACTAACCAACTGATGTCCCATATGGACTACTTTGATGATGTTTTCATTACCTTCCAGACGTGGACAGCAAGTGTGCATACACTTGCATTCAAAGGACAGAAAGGCCTCGGACTAAATCTAAAATATCTTAAACTGTGTTCCGAGGATGAACGGAGGTCTTACGGGTGTGGAACGACATTGGGGTGAGTCATTATTTTTGGGTGAACTAACCATTTAAATGCTGAAACAACCGTTTATTCAAAGTGCTGTTTCCGTGACTGGTTAAATCACATTAATATGAGGCACGCAATTTGTTTTCTGTTGTTAAGAATCTGAAGAAACATTCTAACACTGCATAATTTCTTACTATACTAGTTTAGCGCCACAATGCAAGGTTAACACCACAAAAGCGTTGCTAACCTTGCTTACAAGTGTGAAACGTTCCTTTACCGATGGTTAAAAGTAGGGTTTAGAACACTGATAACCTGGGGAAAAGCGCAGTGTGGCAAGCCCTACCATGACATATTTTATAGTAACTGCTTTGAACTCACCTGATGGGGTGATGTGTCTCCAAGATATTTTAGGCTCTGGTTTCCCACTGGCTGTGCAGATGAGTGAAACATTGCTGCCTTCGTTTACTGTAATGTCCGACGAAATGTCATAGATTTTGGGAGGAACTGTGAAACAAAACAAACATTTAGATAAACAAAGCTGCAAATGAGCTCAATGCCAAAATCACATCCTGAATCTAGAAAGTCAAGTATGTAAACAACAACAAGATTCAGTATAGCTGCAAGCAGCAATTATCGAGGTCCAAACACAACCCCACTTTATCCCAATCAGGTCATAGGTCTGTCATTCATATTTCTGATTTAAAGGGTTACTTCAGTGCCTTCTAGACTGAGAAAAGATGGATGAAAGACAGCAACTCCCAGAATGCAATTGCTTCGCTGCCCTACGAGGCCACTCCCAAAGCCACCGTTGGGGGGAGGGGAGGGGGTTGCTACTGATAGAAAGTCATATGCTAAATCGCTGAAGTAACCCTTTAATCATGTTGATGGCTAAGAGCAGCCATATAATTTTAGATAAGCCCTAAGATGACGTCCCACTTAGAATTTTACGTGTGTCAAACTTTCTGAAAATCTGGAATTTTAGTTAAGGAGATTCAGCCATTTACATCAGACTACACCTGTGATCACTCATTCAATTTAATGATCAACACGTTTTTGATAATTATTGACATTGGGAGAACAGAAAATCATCTTCCACAGGTTTGATTCTGACAGGGTGAAAATCCTAGGATTACTTCACAAACTATATTATAAAGCCTAAGTGTAATTTACTTTAAATAAATTATAATATGGTTATTCATTATCCATGAGCCAAGGAGCTTTATGATATAAAATGTTTCATTAAATAAAACCAAAATCTATAGCAACATTAGGTTAATTTATTCCCGATTTCCACCATGTGATTTTCAGTGTATTTAATTTTAAGGTATACACTATACAGTATAAAGTAATAATGCTGACATAACAGAATTTCATAATGGTCCTCACAAAATATAGCAACACTTTAGTTTAGGCTTTACTTCTTACTATTAATTAGTTGCTTATTAGCATGCATATTACTAGTATATCAGCTGCTTATTAGTGCTTATAATGCACATTTTTGTATTTTTGTATTTTGTACACGTATTTTGTATTTTTTGTACCTCTCTGTATTTTCATATTCTGCATGAGCATATTCTACATACTTTAACACTACCCAATACCTAAACTTAACAATTCCCTTTACTAACTTAAGCAGTAATTTTCTGCAGCTGTATATAATAATAGCAATAATAAAAAAAACGTCTAGATGTAAATCTGTCTTTACCCCACCTTACATCACACAAGGCCTCTACTCTTTTCTCAAGACCACGTCAGCTGTCGAAGGGTTTTTGAATTAATGTCTAACCTCCTGGTTTTGCTTTCCTACATAAAAAGGCAATAAATTGTCAGCAGTCTGCAAAATCAGCTATTCCCTTTGTTCATATTTTGAGGTCCAGCTAGGATTCAGGTTGTTTGAAGTGCATATCATTTAACTAGACAGATCATTTCACTCTCTTCTCACAATATAACATTCTAAACACCATACATTTACTGGAGATACATGTATAATGGACAGACAGTAAACAGTAAATTGAGTTCTCATCTACTCTCATACTCATCTAGGGGAAATCAGTTAGAATAAAACAAGACACTGACAAAACTAATCAAAATAAGAGCCTTTAAAGCATACTAATTGAAATAATGAGAAGGCATTCAATTTTACAATGAAATTCTGCTGTTTCCAAGCCAAAAGAAACCCAACATTCAGGAATTTGTACCTTGCAAACATCATTCACTCCTACACTATTTGATCTACAGTTAAGGTCTTTCTTATCATGGTTTTTGTAATCTGTGCACTAAATGGTTGAGTTGAAATTCTAATGAACCCTTTCATTGTTGGAAAGCACTGATCGGACCATCACGCGCTCTGCTGCAGGTTTACTTGAACTTCCTCCCACTGTTGACAAATGTCCACAATCACTGATAGCACAAATGGAAAATGTTGCATTCGTCTACTGATCATATCTCCCTTCAACAGGATCAAGACCCTATTAGTCAATGCCTGAGGAGTCAGGTACCGGCCCTTTAAATGCGATGTGGGGGCTTTGCAGCTCTTTAAGCTGAACATGTTCGAAGAAACATCCGTTTCATCATCTTGCCATATATTCTAGAACTTCCTCTTTTAATGTGCGCCCTGAGATTTGAAGACTTTTGTTATTGTTTTCCCCCTCAGATACTTTACTTTTACAATGAAATAATAGCAAAATTGTGTCGAAACAATTGAGCTTTTTGAGCTTATAAGTTGGCAGTGAGAAAGTCCAGAGGATTTGGTGCATTGAAGGAATATCTCTCATTACAATCCGAGACAGTTTTGACTTTCATTACTGGTCTCGTGTGTACCACCTGTGAATACAGAGTATATTATCAGATGAAATGAAACCCTCTCTGTATTTTCAAGTAGCTTAAAAAAGCAGAGAGGACTGGTATACCTTGGCACTCCACTGAAATTGCAACATAAACAGATGTAAAGGTCAACAACCTATCTCGGCATGCTCTTTTAACTATCACTAAATTCATAACAAAAAGCACGTTATTAAATCTCAAGCTCAAGGTCTAACCACAATTTGACTTCTGCGAATCCTTTTCAAGTGTCAACCCCAATGCTTGTGGCCATAGTTATTTTTAACCTTTTTATTTCCACTCAGTCTGTTCAATTGGTAAGGTAATGACGATAAGAGAAAAACAAGACACTGCTAAAGCCCTACCCCAAGGCCCTATTCAAGACAACCTGATGCTTTGTTTTCTGTTTAATTCATTAACTGTTGCACGATTGTCATGTTTGCCCATTCCACTCTAATTCTCCCTCCTCTTCTTGGCGGGAGGTGCTGAGATGGAGCTGCCACAGCTGATGGGGGAGAAATTTTCTGTCTCTCAGCACCAGAGTGAATAAATAAGCCTCTAATGACGCCACCTTGAATTACTGAAACGCTTACAGCTATTAAAATGCAGAGTTTCCTCTGAATAAAGTGGAGTGCATGGCTTGCCTTTCTATAAATTCTGACAGGTTCTCCAGGGCTGACTGCTGCCACCCAATTCCAAGACCCCATTGCTTCACACCTACTGCCAGCCCACATTCCAATTACAGAGCTGAGGGAAAAGTGGGCTCCTGTCATAATGCAGACTAGCATAGGCAAAGAGCCGAGAAGAGACAGCCAGAGAAATCAGATGCAGTCTTATCTATTTGTTGTCTTCTGGCTGAAAAAAGAATGAAAAACAAAGTTAAGGCAGATGTACAATAAATGGACTTGTATATTACAGTATTGCGGATGCATTTAGAGCATAAATTATGGCGTAAATATAATTACCACGTTAACACATGCGATACATTTTTCCAGTTTAACGCGGTAAAAAATATTTAACGCAGCATAATATAGATAGACACAATAAGTTATAATGGCCATTGACGTTGACTAATTGAGTGGGGTTTTTTGGGTGAATTTAAACATATAGACGTTACATTAAAGGGTTAGTTCACCCAAAACTGAAATGTGTGTCATTAATGACTCACCCTAATGTCGCTCCACACCTGTAAGACCTGTAAGTTCATCTTCAGAACACAGTTTAAGATATTTTATATTTGGTCCGAGAGCTTTTCTGTTCCTCCATTAAAAGTGTTTGCACACTATAATGTCCATGTCCAGAAAGGGAATAAAAACATCATCACAGTAGTCCATATGTGACATCAGTTGAATCTCTTGAAGCATCGAAAATACATTTTGGTCCAAAAATATTTATTTTTATTTTATTTACTTTATTCAGCATTGTCTTCTCTTCCAGGTTTGTTTCAATCCTCAAATAAAGATTTAAAGGTGCACTATGCAACTTTCCGTCCACTAGAGGTCACCTATTCAAAACAAAGGTGTAGTTTGATGACGCAGTATCCTTGGACATGTGGTCTTCACCTTACAGCCGGTGGAAAATAGGACCCGGGCAGAAATAAGGTGATGCAGCTCTTTTTATCATATTAGATACATTTATGTTTTTTTTAAATTATGTTATGACGTTACTCTGTGCGTTCGCTCGGCGCTGCTGTGACATGTTCACACTGCTAAGAGAAAAGCGCTTCTGCCAAATAAAACTGAGGGTAACGCAGATATGACGCAATTGACAGGCAACTCCCTCAAACGCTATGCTGAAACGTCCCGGTCCTTAGTTAAAATAGCAATTTTCTCACAATTTACAACTAGTTGGAAACATTTGGGATATTGTAAGTACTCAACTGAACAAAATATATAACACTGGCCTAGTAGTTTTAGGATATTTTACTGCAAAAATACTACAGAGTGCACCTTTAAATGGTTATGAATCAGCTTATTGATTCAGGATTCGGATTGCGTGTCAAACTGCCAAACTGCTGAAATCACGTGACATTGGTGGTCCGAATCATCATGAATCAATACTGAAGATGAACGGAGGTCTTACGGGTGTGGAACGACATTAGGGGGAGTCATTAATGACAGTAGCGCAGGAAGGGGGTGCTGCGGGGGCTGCAGCCCCCCTCGTTATAGCATGGTGAAAAATTGTATTCTAAAATTGTATAGTATTTAAAACATGAAATGAAATAAAATAAATTAAAATAGACTGACATAACATACTGTGTTTTAATGGGATTAAAATAATGGGCCGTGGATAAGATATAAACTAATTAATAATTATTTTAATAATTCCTTAGGAAGTGCTTTCGTCACCATCATCACCTCGCTCACTCTCGTTTGGTCATGGTTAGCAATAAGCAGCAGAAACGTATTTGTAGACTTTTTTTGAGTTGCGTTACTACTAACACGGTTAAGAAAAGTAAAATAGGGAAATCTTCTCAAAAAAAAAAGCATGTAAACAACAACGACGCTGACCTTGACACTGACACAAACTCTGTTCAGACATCCGCGAGGTTTGTGAGCTGGACGTTAACATGTAACTTAGCCTACTCTCACCAGTCTGCTGAGGTCGGGACACATGATATTTTACAAACGTGATTATGAATCATTATTTCTCTAAATATGCGCACATGAGGGACTAAAAGCCCTGGCAGATGCTGGATGTATGTAGCCTATGAACACAAATAAAAAGAATGCTTTATGAGTGATGATTAACGTACGTCTGTGTATGATCCATTGGCGTCGGAACCATTGTGTGTCGTGAGGACAAGACTCACCCACTTTTAAAGACCAATGATATTGGACGCTCTCACTTTTATCATCACTAATTCAACACGTCTGTTTACCTACCCCTAACCGAGAAAAACGTATTAGGTGTTTGACTCTTTTTTTTTTCACTTTTCTATTATTTTTTTAATTTTTATTGAAAACAAATGCCTTTCTGATCTGTGATGTGAAAAGGCAGTAGCGCGAGTTCGGCAAAAGGCAGCGCAAATAACTCAAACAAATAACAAATAATATTTGTATCTAACGTTACTCCAGCAAAAACAAATTCTGAGACCACCCACAGTTTTGCTTCCGACACCTATGGTATGATCGCGTTTTAACAAGTAATTAATTTTAAACAACAATAATCTGGGGCGGTGGGTCCGTCTGTGCTCTTTGACGGTAAAGGGGGGTTCTACTACAACACCTGTCTGGTCACCACCGACAACATAATGACGTCACACATTTTCTGACCCAACTTTCAGCCCCCCCCCGGAATTAAACGGCTTCCAGCGCGCCTGATTAATGACATAAATTTCATTTTTGGATGAACTAACCCTTTAACATATCAGATAGACAGTGTAATGGCTGAACATTGTGCGCTGACTTGTGCACACTGACACTGACTTGTGCAGACTTCAATACCGAAGAAGAAAATCCCATTGACTTCTACAATGGCAGAATGTTCAGAGATTTGAATTTAACTGCCGTTTTTCACACATGCACACACGAAAGCCCTTAGAACCCTTTCTCTCTCCCTCAAAAACATACTCATTTGATTAATTTTATCAAGCAGCCAATAAGTAATGACCTCAAATCTTTATAGCCACACCCTAGCAACCAATTACAGTCCCCTAGCAACCACCCAATAGACAAATTGACAAATAAATAAGAGGGATATACATGAATTAAAACATCACAGAGACATGAGGGTTTGGCTCTTTTGATTTGGGCAGACAGTCATGCAGTCTATTAGTTTAACACTGCTAACTGTCTAGTCATGCCCTAGCAACCATTTAGACCCCCATAGCAACCCAAGCCCAAACGGATATCAGAATGTCATAGAGGGGTTGTGGTTGGTTTATATAATTCATATGGGCAAGCAGGCGTTGGAGTGTCATCACTGGTAACTGCCAAGCCACTCCCTAGCAAGTAAACATAGTACCATAGCAACCATTCAGCAAGACTTATATTATCAGAGACATGGCGACGGGCTCTTTTTAATCATGCTAGCAAAGCAAACAGCACTTCCAAAATGCTACACATACTAGCAGTGCATAGCTGCATGCAAATAGTGATTAGCTAAGTGTTAAATCATGCGTTAAATAACTATATAAAAACACCATAGTGTAACTAGCAACTGCCCGTGCCAAGCAACACCATAGCATTAGCAACCTCCCACAACACCCTAGCAACTGCCTAGCAATGCCTTAGAAACCACCCAGAATATTTTAGCAACCAACCAGAACACCATAGCAACTGCCCAGTAACACCCTAGCAACCATCTTGAAATACCCTAACCAACCAGCTAGAAACATTTAGCAACCTAGTGGTGAGTTTTGCCACTGCAAGCACCACTCACATTTTCTTCAGGAAATGTACATTTAGTTTCTACTACTCTTGGTTTCGACGATGCAAATATATTTGAAACACGGATACAGACCAAAAATTATTCAAGAATGAAAGGTGGGGGGTATGTGGGTTGTAATTTGATTTCAGTTAAGACATATTAGGAAGGACATTAAATCAAGCTCACAATGACTGATCTAGAGAGACATGTTGTAATCAGGAAGGCAGAAGGTCAGTAACAACTCTGAACATAATAACAAACTCTGTGTCCTGTACAACCAATGTGACTCACAATGCGGCTCTGTTCCAAAAGCTAGTGAGCTGCCAACATACGCGGCACTTGAAGAAATCATAGGCGTAACCACAACTCTACGACTGTTCCAATAGATAGGAAGCATGATGTACACCAAAATAACAAATAAAAATAAAAGGAAAAAAAGAAGAAAAGAAACAACCTAATTAGAATCCACCATCATATGTATTCTTCACAAAGGAGTCAACATTATAATTGCTCTAAAATTACGAATATAATCTAAAATATTATTTATGCACAACTGAAAAATAGTTTTGTCTTGATGCAATAATACTCAGAATTTGTGTGTGCTATTATATGTATTTTTATGCTAAGCGTATTATTTTGTTAGCCTTTCTAACAACATGCTAACACCAAATTTGTCTCTTTATTGTAGTCTTGCTATTTGTGTCATGCAGAGTTACTGCAAATGTAAAGCGTTTCAAAATCAGTTAGGATGCAGCATTAATGGGCAACTTAACAGCTTTTAAAACAGAGTGCATGATGGGAATACTCCTTATGATTCATCCATGCGCACCATTACAGGGATTACTGAATATTCTGATCCAGAGACTATATTGTAGTACAAATATGCACATGCATTTTAAATATACTCATGTGGCTGGAAGTGGAAATATGCTACACTTGCAAAACTGCCAGATTCCACATTCATTCATAGTGGTTCCCAATTCCCCATACAACCTGAAGGCTGCTAAAACCAACCAACTTAGATCCCTAATTAGGTGTCATAGACAGAAACAAAACACAAACCCTGACAGGCTACTCAACCCACTGGGATTTCTTCAGTTTGGTAATGCCACGGAACGTGAGACAGTGAGGATGTGCCGACCCAATACATGAGCTCTCTTGGTACAACATGTCCATTTGAAGAGTTAATTGAAATGTAGTACTTTCTTTAAATGAAATTAGTAAACAAAGAAGGTATAGATTTCTAATATACTGATCATGTTTCTGAATATTGTTCTTGTGATTTATTTATTGCTCATTTAAGATATGAATACAATAAAAAAGACATGCACGTAACATTCTGACATTGTGACGCAGCTTTGTTCTCAGCACACTGTATTATTTTCTATCTATAGGCAGGAGTGCTTACAGTATGAACAGAGATATCAGGGAGAGGAATATTAGGTATTCATGAAAGGATCAACTTTCACATTAAAGACTTTGCAGAGTTGCTGTGAGGTGCAGGCTCACTGGTACAGAATCTAAAATGAGGCTTAATATTTCATGACATTTTAGATGAAGTTCAAAACATCTTAACCTAGCTTAATGATATTCCACTAGAATGGGGGACCGGATTGAGGACTAATGATACCTAGTGATACCAGTGTTGTTTTGTGCTCGAACAATTCAGAATATTTAGGTAATTAGAGAAGAAACAGTCCAACCAAAAATTATTCAGACACCAGATATCATTTTTAACTAGTGGGTGCAGGACACTATAGTTCATTTACGGTTAAGTAATGTTAGCATAATAAAATAAACTGTGACATATTACACCCAACAATTCTTACAGTGGACTACAGTTGGACACTTTGACCTGACCATGTTTTGCTGAAGTGTTTTTTCTTTAATAGTTAATGCAACCTTTTACACCACAGACTGAACAAAAGTAAGCATTGCTTGTAATAGGTTTATTTAAATGGATATTGTGTGTAGTTAAATTTAACATCTGACAGCTGATTGGTTGTAATCCATTACATGCCTTTCTATCAAATCTATCAAAGTTATCTGACTGACATTACCAAGATTAATTTGTTCTGGCACAGTTTTACTTATTAACCAAGTCAACATATTAAAATGATTTCTGAAAAATCATGTGACACTGAAGACAATTTAGATTTGTCATAACAAGAATAAATTACATTTTAAAATATATTAATAGACAACAGTTATGTGTATGTGTGAGCCTGTTTATGTGGTTTATGAGGACACAAATTTGTATAGCTACATGGGTATTACACTGGTATTACACTATAAATGTGGTTTATGAGGACATATCAAATGTCCTCATAATTCAAATGGCCTTAAAAACATACTAAATTATGTTTTTTTGAGAAAGTAAAAATGCAGAATGTTTCCTGTGATGGGCAGGTTTAGGGGCAGGGGCAGTGTAAGGGGATAGAAAATACAGTTTGTACAGTATAAAAACCATTACGCCTATGGAGAGTCCCTGTAAACCACATAGACCAACGTGTGTGTGTGTGTGTGTGTGTGTGTGTGTGTGTGTGTGTGTGTGTGTGTGTGTGTGTGTGTGTGTGTGTGTGTGTGTGTGTGTGTGTGTGTGTGTGTACCTTCTTAACCATATTTTGGCAACAAATCTGTGCCCAGGAGTAACCCAACTAAACTACCTGATTTGGTCCTCATTTGTGAAAATTGTATAAAGCAAAAAAATAACAAAAATAATTGTTAGAAATACAGAAAGAAAAGGAAAGAAAAAACAAAACAAAATAAACAACCTAATTAGAATCTACCATCATGTATTCTTCACAAAGGATTCAACTTATAATTGCTCTAAGATTGCGAATATAAAATATTTTTTTATGTACGACTGAAGAATAGTCCTGTCTTTATGCAAGTGTACTCAATATAATACATATTTTAAATTATAATAGAAGGAAAACAAAACAGCAGATCATACAAAAAAATCATTGTGTAGCTTTTGATAAAAGATGGATAACACAAAGCACAAATAATACAAATTCCAGTTAAAAATCTTCTAGTCATTAATTATTCCAGTAAATTATTTCATAACCTGAAAACAAGAATTAGAAATACATAAACTGAAATTAATCAAATCAAAACACTGCATCTTCACTGTGTAAATTAAATATACATTTATTCTTGTTAAAGATAAAAAAGTGATTCTCTTTTGTTGTTTGATTAAAATTAATGACAGACTGCAGCAGATTTAATAGGCCGCTGTCACTTTAAAACATTTTCTTTCTCAACTCTTTACATTCACTTGTTTACAAGGCTTATTGCGCTTTAATTATTTAAAATCACTTGTTTTTAAACCGCATTTGCTTAAAAACAGATGCAAATGATAAGCTTTTGTGACTTTGCAACAACCCAACTTTACTTAAGCGTGACCACGATAGAGACAAATTTTGACCTGGTTATCGTGTCAACCGGTATATTGCCCACCCCTAGGTTGATGTCAGTGACACAATCAAGCCAGAATCATGTCACTGATGTAACTGAACATGACAGGCCAGTTTGGCTATGTGAAACAGAGAATGACATTTGAGAGAGGCCACAGAGAGATCATTTTCTGTGAAAAACATCTTAAATTTCAGTCTGTTTGTCAACAACAAAGCTATTGTGTGACTTTAAAAGACTTGGAAATTCAATGTTGAATAAGGTTAGAAGCCCTTAAAGAGATAGTTCACCCAAAAATAAAAATTAACCCATTATTTACTCACCCTCAAGCCATCCTAGGTGTGACATTCTTCTTTCAGACGAATGCAATCTGAGATAATTAAATGTCCAGGCTCTTCCAAGCTTTATAGTTGTAGTGAATAGAGGATTTGATTTTGAAGCCCAAAAAAGTGCATCCATCCATCATAAAAGATATCCACATGGCTCCGGGTGGTTAATAAAGGCCTTCTGGAGCGAAGTGATGCGTTTGTGTAGGAAAAACATCCATATTTAAAACGTATAAACTAAAAGCTTCCGACAGACAGCCATACGCATCGATTTACAACGAAAATGACCTGACTCATGATGTATTGATGAACGCAGAAGTGCGGAGGATAGAGCAAAACAAAACATGGGCACAAATTATAACTCTAAATGAGATTTTTTTTAAAGAAAAATGTCAGAGGATTTAAATATAAGAGAAGAGGAGCTTGAGTTTGTTGCCCAGCCCTGTTTGTTTGAACCGTGAGAGGCCTCAAAGCTTACGCAACTCTTAATCACGTCAGGATTAAAACGTTGATTTGCATAGGCCGTGCACCAGAAGCTAGTTATTTTACTTTTTAAATATGGATATATTTTTTTTTTACTCAAACACATTGCTTTGTTTCAGAAGGCATTTATTGTCCCCCCAGAGCCGTATGGATATCTTTATCCACTGCCGTTATGAAGGATATTATTTAATATATCTCAGATTGCATTTGTCTGAAAGAAGAATGTTCTGTAATCACATATGTTAGAAGTCTTGTATCCGTAGGGTTGGGCGATGTCACCTAAATCGGCAGCTGACGATGTGTACAGTAAAACATCGCGATGGACAATCATATTAGTGAGGAGTGAGGAACAGATTTTTTAATGGAGTGAGGAGCAGATTTTTTAAAAGTCGGAGTGTTGTGGTTTTTACTCGCTCCAAGAGCGCTCCACTACCGCTCCATAACGAGTACAATTCATGCCAACGGGCCTAATAACTACATTTTTAGCCAGATCTAGAGCTTAGATCGGCTCAAAAAAAATCAAGCCCGACCCTACCCGAGCCCGTGCACCTGATAGACCGGCCCTGCCCGGCACATTAAGTATAATTATCGAGAACGAGCCTGTATTGACTAATGAGTGGAGCGCAGCCGGTGTGACTCAGCACAATCCGCAGGAAATATACCCAGCGGTAAAATGATGTTCGTTTGAATCCAGCTCAGACATGACATAAATCTGTAGCTTACTGTAGCCTTCTTGTTGTAGCCATTACACAATGTTTTTTTTTCTTTCATATTTATGTTTAAATATTATAATATTATTTTTAAATTTCATCTGATTATGATAGGCTATTGTGAGTGGGTCAGAAATGATTTTGGTGGTTATATTTAGTTTAATATTAAGTTTTTTGTTTTGTTTTGTAAAAAAGCCTTTCTTTCTTTTTGTACAAATTGTCTCTTCATTTTAATAGTTTCTTCGGCCAATTGCATGTATTTAATAAATAAAAAGCAAATAAGTAGACTATGAGGTTGCGGAAGCGATCGCTTTCATCATGAACTGAAGCGTTTCTCAAATAAACTGAAACTCAGCAGGCTTGCCTCACAGACATGAGAAATATATAGCCTAATATGTGTAGAAATGGAAAGATTTAAATAAGCATAGTGCAGTGTTCAGAACTCACACGAAAACCAGCTTGATTCAGATGGATCACGGCGATGGGCATGAGCGGGATGTTAAAGTTTAAGGGATTTTTTTATTTATTTTACCTTCTACATACTGAATATGACCGCGTGAAAGCACATTTGAAACAGGTAGCACTTATTCACACACGTAATCGTTCTCTCTAATGCATTCAAAAACAGCTTGTAGTGCTTACCTGCTTACAGTTATCAGTAGTTATATATAGTTACAATATACAGTTATTCTATTATATGATTTTGAATGAGCAGACATCTGTATTGATCCGTAGATAAAATAACTGATGAAAACGTATGTTCATCTTTCCAAACTTCCAAACTAAATTTGGGAAATTGCTGCCGCTCCACTCCGCTGGCATAGCCTACTCTAGTGTTGACTCGCAGCGGGGCGGGGACGGGGGCGGGGGCGGGGGCGTGGCATCACGATGGTGTTTCTCCATCGTGTTGGCACAACCCTAAGTATCCGTTCTTCTAGTTATCCTTTATATTGTTTATTTGGCCATGGTCTCTTTAAGAATCATAGGTCTCGGTAAGGAGTAATGCCATGTGACCATTAATCAGGATGTAATCAAGCATGGCACAGAGAGCATTATGTTTATTGTATCTGAGATAATCCTGTGACATCTGCTTACATTTGATGCCTTTGTAGCATTGTGGGTATGTATTGATTGTTTTGAACAATATCTACAATTGCAGATCACTATTTGGGGACAGTTACAATGTATAAAGTTGACAGTTAGAATTGTTATTTACTTCATATTACTTATAGATAATGATTGACTGCAGGTTAAAATATTATTGCATATATAAAATTCAGAAATGTCTACTAAATACATAATTGTAGCAGTAAAAACACAGGGATTTAATTAAAGCTGCAGTCTGTAACTTTTTGCGCTCTAGTGGTTAATAAACAGAACTGCATGTGTCTTGTGGAAGAACATTGCAGCCGGAGCTACTTCTCTCTGTTTATGTCTATAGCGGATCACGCAGGGACTGTGCTCCTCCGCAGCGGTACCTACCAGCCTGGCCTGAAATAGTCCCAATATAAATACTTATTATAAGTGTACCATAATGATTCAGGGTAAGACAAAAACAAGGTTTGGAAAATAGATTCATGTTGTACATTCTCATTTTATAATTTTTCTAAATCTTGAACATAAAAAAAGTTACGGACAGCAGCTTTAATATAATTTAAGTTGGTATACCTGTACATGTTAAAGGTCAGGCTAATTATTATGCTGATTTTGCCGATGTATGTTTCAGTTTCACCTTTCCTTGCAAAGTCCATAAACCTGTGGACAAGGAGCTAAGTGTCTTCAGAGTCTGTCAGTTAGGGAAGAGTTTACCTGGCTGTCAAGTTATATACAGAACATATACTGAGGACAGCACAAAGAAAGTTCATGGTTATTATTATAATCGATTATTAATGATAATTAATATATCATACATTAACTTGTTAACACTTTATTTTAAGGTTCAGTTATTAACCATTAACTAGTTGCTTATTATCATGCATATTATTCAGATATTGGCTGTTCATTAGAACTTATAAAGCACATATTAATGCCTTATTCTGCATTACCTTATTCTACATCCCTTAATCCTACCCAATACCTAAACTTAAATGCTACAAAAACTACCTTACTAAGTATTAATAAGCAGTAAATTAGGAGTTTATTGAGGCAAAAGTCGTAGTTAATAGTGAATAAGTGTTCCCCATACTAAAGTGTTAACATGAACTGCTTCCATAGTAGACATCAACAAAAGACAAAAGTCCTTTCTGTTCAGTTTTATTGTTGCCGCTGTACTAGAAAGTATGCAATGTCAGGCTGCCTCATTTCTTCTTGAACAATAAACAAAATGGGTGGTGGCTGATGACAAACTGACTATCGCTCCTAATATTTAGCTAAGCTAGATGTATAGGGCCTATGTGCAGAATAGCAATACATTTGATCTGTCATTCACTAACTGAGCACATCTATAAAAGAATAATGTGGTGGTCTCAAACTGCTCTATTTAATGGTGACTCACCAAGGACTATGACAAATGGTACTGTCTGGTAAACAAGGCTAAGATTTAAGTGGTGGAGAAGATAGGTGATTATTCTCCGAAAAATGTGTGTGGGCTATCTTCATTCGATCCCTACAAAACAAACAAGCACACTCATTCTCTGATGATGCCCAATATTGACCCGTCGGCTAGAAAGAATGACCTGGCAAAACTGTTTCGTCCACACAAATGTTCAGGATACATCGAGATAGCTCGAAGAGACCACAAAGTACAGTCTGTTCAAATTTCATAAAGGACAAATAAGACATTTTAATCGCATTACGTGCGATTTGCCGTTCCAGGATTTGTGCCACTGTAAGAGTCAATCTAGCAATTTCATTTTTGATACAATTCTGCAGGAGATTAAGTTTACCACTCACCGATTCCCATTACAAGACTGCTGTTCATCATGTGTTTCCTGTCGTTTCTCTTCTCTCTCTTTAGTTGTTGTCATTACCCCAACAGTGCTTGTATATTTTCTTAGCAGTAGTTATTAATTATCCCAGATCATGCAGAGATACATGCAAGTAATAGATTCTAAGGACAAAAGATCCATCATGATCATGAAACAGCCCTCGGCTAAGAGAGTGGAAAAGAAGGACATTCATTTTGTTGATTATAATTACACAGAAGAGACTACAGTGATGGGCTACAGGTTACAGCCTCTAAAAATACACATCCTCAGATATGACTGGTCTGTATTAGTAGTTTGCTTTATCTCAAACAGGCTGGGGGTCCTTGCAGTGATCTTTCTCTAGTTAATTACACACAGTGGATTTATGCGCACAGAAAATCAGTATATTTGCCACTGTTGAGAATCAGCACCTCCTACTGAGGTGTCACACCACATACATCAAGTTTACTTTGTAGGGGAAACCCACAATAAATGCCTACCAGGGAATTCAGATAAATATTTGTTATGAAAGTATCTGCTAATGACTAGAAGAAGTGAAGCCAGTAAACTAAATAAATGAATGTAATATTCATAAAAATCATACGATATCAGGTTTTTTAATATGTTGCAGCACATTATATTGTGTATAAAATATAAACCTTTCTAATTTAAATGAGCTAAACATTTTAAAAGAGTTGGAACAGATAGTAAAGGAAAAGCAGCCAACATGGGAACTCCTTCAATAGAATTTAGAAAGCATCCCAGGTGTCACCTCATGAAGCTGCTTGAGAGAATGCCCAGACTGTACAGAGCTGTTATCAAGACAATAGGTGGCTAAATTGAGATATTTTGAAATCATTTTAAAAAGCTAATAAATAACGATAAATGAGTAATACATAATTTTCTGGTTTCAGAGACTAAATAGAAATACTATAAATTATAGTAAACAATAAATCTAAAATTAATTTCTGCTAATCAGCTTGGATAACAAGTTTTACATTTTGATTAATTTAAAAGTGATAATTCAACCAAATGTCATTTACTCAACCTCAAGTTGTTCAAAACCTGTAGGAATTTCTTACTTCTGCTGAACACAAAAGATGATACTTTGAAGAATGTCATTAAACAAACAGTTGACGGGCCTCATTGACTTTCATGGTCCTATGCAAGTCAATGGGGCCCATCAACTGTTTTGTTACCCAAAAAGACTGATCTTGCTCTTGACTGATCAACTTGTGTAACTTTAATGGTTTCATCTGTAGGCTATTTTTTATTTTATTTTATTTTTTTTATTTTACAAATAACATTATCCAATGTTATTTTAAATGTATTTTTTATTCAGTTTTTATTCAGTTTACTACCTGAATGTTAGACCTACCTGAAAAAATAAAGCAGGCTATTTCATTTGTATCTTTTATTCTATTGTATTTATTTGTGCTATTGTTGGTGATCTGTTTATTTGTTCTTATTTTATTACTGTTTACTCGTCTTTTTAAATTCAATTTACCATTTGAAATCAAGCTTCCTTGTGCTGTGTGTAAGCTATTGCAACACAATTACCCTGTTACCCTGTCAAAGAATCGGAAAGAACCGAAAAGAACCGAAATCGAAAGTAAGAATCAGAATCAGAATCATTTAAATCAAACGATGCACAACCCTACTCATAAGTCACCCTCTTCTGTAATACCCATGTCATACCCATGTCATTATACAAATTTTGTGTCCTGATATCACAAAAACAAACAAACAAACACACACACAAATCTTTTCTCAGTGTGTGCAAAAGTTCTCTTTAGCGTCTTGCTCTTGAATGTTAACAAGGCTTAAATGAGTTTAGTTTAAACACAAATAGCAACGTGTGGTGGTCAGGCTACATCCTTTTTTTATCATTGCTGTTATAATGTGTTGGGAAGCCAGAATGTGTATTTATCAACAGAAACATACATTAGCCTAACTAACAAACCATATTATAGATGCATTGAACCGCGGTCCAAGTGCGTGCCAAACCTTTGGTAGAGAACGTTACAATTCAATTTTTATTACAGAGAACCGCTACACCCCTAATATTTCTGTAATTTCCCATGAAAACCATGCCGTCAGGTTTAAACTATCAATACTTCAAATAGGCTTACCATTGTGAATCAGTGTAAGACAAAAACACGTTTTTTGGAAGAAGGATTGATGTATTGACTTTTTTTAACAAAATCATTTAGGCGTGTACCATTATTTCCAGCTAATTAGCAGAACTCCAACTAGCTTTACTGAGGGAAAAAAACAACAACAACTTATCTTTAAAAAAACAAGACAAGGTATAAACTAGTTCTCATAGCAGACCTCACGGTTACGTGTATTCACTGAGAATAGGAGATTATCAGACATACATGTAAAAGTTTTATGCCAATATTTGTACCTGGCATTTGGAGGTTTTTTCAAATAACAATATTGGTCAAATCCTTTTCTTAAATGACCATTATTGATAAGTATAGACAACCAATGCTAATATGCAAATCTAACAGTAGAAATAATGTTTTGCTTACAAACTAGTGCTTCTGATATTGAAGAAAAATGCGATATGCAATACCTTGTTTAATAATGCGATATTCGATATGCGATACGATATTGCTATTAGTGTGTCAAATCTATTTCAAATATATATATATATTTTAAAATATTGTACCAATGATACCATTTATGCGTTTCACATTCTCTTTGGGAAAAGAAAGCATCGCTAGAACTTCTGAAAGTGACAGGCAGTGTTTTAGCATAAATTTGTTACAAATCTGATAGTATAATTTTAACATAAATGTTTCGGTGGGTGTGTGTGTCAGACAGTGAGAGATTGTAAAGATTTGTTTTTCACAAGTTATTGCATTTAATTTTTTACAAGCAAGTCCCATAAGTAACAGTCATGAGCCCAGTCTATTCTCTGCTATATTTGTCAACCTAAAACGTACACTTTTCACAATGTTGAAGTAGCCTATTAAAATCATTCAGATATTGCATGCCGTTGCGATATGCGTACTGCGATATGTACATTTGCGATATTTCGATAATTTCGATATATTGCACAGCCCTATTACAAACAAACAAACAAACAAACACACACACACACACACACACACACACACACACACACACACACACACACACACACACACACACACACACACACACACACACACACACACACACACACACACACACACACACACACACACACACACACACACACACACAAAGAATGTACCTCCTTAATCGATAACCATTTGGTCCAAATAAAAATTTAGCCTTGCATAGTGGCCATTTACACAGGCTACTAAGATTTAAAATATTATTCCACATGGACATTATCAGAAATTATGCTGCTGAGCAGGATGGAGAAAAAATTACATTTTTTCCTCCATAAATTTAAACCATAAATGGAGTCATTCCTCTAAAGACACTCTAATATATCTTGACTTATTTGCCCACCACGATAAAGAAAATTCATCAATAATTATGAAAATGAACAATCAAACACCATGAAAATGCATATTTAGATCCACTTAAACTTGGCAGTATTTAATCACGTTATTACATAACATAAAATCTCACACTAGATCCTACACTCCAACTGCTATCTATAGCCTATAGGCTAATTTGCAACAGACTTTACTCTAATTCCTTAAAAGGGGGACACACATGTAGCGTTAGAATCCCTATTTGCATAATGAAACATTTAAAGGGGTTTTTACCAACGTTTGATGATTTCATAGTCATTAGTAACCCATTCATTCCGGATTTTTTCTCTCAGGAAGACTGCAAACATATACACGTATGAAAAACTACCCAAAGCTTTAAGCACTAGCATAAAATTGTATGCAGTGCCCTCAAGATTCAAAACATTTATGACATTTTGGGTACTTTGAAGTCAAAATATAGTTTCATGAATATGAATGTAAAGTCAACACAAATTTATATAATCGATACTATTAATAAATATTATCAGCAAAGAGGAAAAAGAGTGTTGACTCAAGCAACACTTCAAAGCCCCCCCAACCCCTGAAAACCAAACTAGGAGCTAATATACACAAAAGCCGTTCTTTATTAATAAAAATCATGGCAAACCACAATAAAATAAGCAGTTGATATGAAATCTGATGAAACACTCACCTTTTACAATTAACTGAATGAGCTTTGGGCGTAGGTTACGTTCACTCTGTATCGAGCAGGTGTAGAAGCCCTCGTCCGTTACATCCACTTTCTGTATCTGTAAGCTGTATTCATGTTTATCCCCCACATTCGATACGATGGACACACGAGGATCCCCTGACCACTTGTCATTCCCTGCGTAAATGATACTGGAACGGTTCAACCATGCTCCTTTTGAGATCCCATCCAACAAGTAGCATCTGAAATCAGAATGAAAGCAGATATTTTAAAACTAAGGACCTGGAAGACAGATATTACAATTTTTTACTAAACTTTACTTTACAGATAAAACATTATTTACTAAACAAGGGCGAAATTAGCAGGAGAGTGCAATGCTAAAAAGCGCAGATGGGAAAGTTCTGATGACACGCAAATTAAACTACACAGACGGCAGACCATTTCTATAATTTCCGCAATCTACCAAGAACAGCGCAAATTAGCATATGGTTTAAGGCACGGGGGGGGGGGGGGGGGGAGTGTTGACAGGTATAGGCAGTAAATAATGGCACAAATACCAGTAAATTGACTAGCGCAAACCTTAGTAAATCATGTTGGATGATTCATTCAAATACTCATCTCCCTTAAATTTTGCATTTGAAAGGTAAACTCCTACAAATGCACATGAAATAAGGTCCCGGTTAGTCCATGAAGAATGAAAACAACGAAGATAAAGCTCAAATAAAGTGGTTAACTTTAATAAAACAAAAACAAAGCATACACACATAATACACATAGGATGATGAAACAGGTGGGATCTAATTGAGCAACCAGTGACAAGGTGACAAACTAAAAACTGTGAACAAAGGAAAACTAACTAGATAAAGTCAGACACAACAGGAACTAAATACAGTGAAAATTAAACTTAAAATAAGCAGAACTGTAACAGTTAGCCCCAAAAAATCCAACCATCCATTCCTTTTCAGTCCTAACTTTTCACTCGATGTCTTAAAATAATCCCGACAGCAGATTTTTTTAACACTAAAAGAGGGTTTGTGTTAGAGCAAGCTGTTCGTAAATCTGGTCCTATCTGCATATATACACAGAACATATTGACCTAGAATGTGATTTACTAGCTAATGACGGTTTTTAATTTTTGCTAAATATTTACAAGACACAATGCGTCTTTTCGCATATAACTCTCCAAACTGACTAGAGGAAACTAAAAAGAAACAAACAAACCCAAAATATCTTCTAGATTTTATTTTAGATAGTGGGAAAAGTCAAGACTGTTTAATAAACACAACTTGCAAATCATACAAACTACATCAGTCCCTGGTGTGCACAAAAGAAACTGTCAAAAACAACAACAACAAAATAACTATTTAATATTTAAAGCAGTAGTTCCCAGCTGGTGGGTCGTGACCCAAAAATGGGTCACACGTCTGTTCTAAAAAAAAAAAGAACGATGCTAAATGCAAATAATAAAATGCAACAAAGTGTATAATCGTGCATTTAGGAGAGCAAATTAACTAGGCTTATCAACATTTTAAAGGAAGGATAAAAAAGGTTCACATATCTTTTGCTGTTGATGTCAAAAGCCACACAGCCCAAAAAAAAGAAAAGTATTTTGGCGTGAATCCATCCTTCACTTTGTAGCCAAATTATGCAGATCCTAACATGGACTGGTTGCATGACATTCCTTTCTCCCTCAAAATTTTTTATTTTTATTTTCACTTCAAGGTCATCCTGTTTTGTTTTTGATTTTGGATTTCTGTCTTCAGTATACGTTTAAGCATGATGTCTTCAAACTGACAGTTCTGACATCCAAACACAACACACAAATGTTTAATGTTTTTAAATCTCATCTCATTTCCATACTCCATTCATGTGGGGAGATTGAGGATACTAATTGAATATATTCCAAAATAAAAATTGTTAAGAAAGTCATCATACTGGTTTAGGCGGGTGAGTAAATTATGACAATTTTTTTGTGTCATAATTGGAGGGAAGTAGGGGGAATTGAATTTTTAATATCATATTATGTTTATTATTCTTATGAAATATTATTTTGCTGTTTTCCTAAACCCAAACAGAGATTGTTATGCAGAATGTAAAGGGATAGTTCACCCAAAAAAGAAACTTCTGATATAATTACTGACTTTGAAAGACAAAGACTGCGAAAAAGTAACCCGAACAAACAACCAAACATAAAAATAAAATAAAAACATGCAGCTTGGAACTTTAATCTGGTAGCACGTCTAACATTTTTTGTTGTTTGTCAGCGGTGGTGTGAGTGTCTGCTGAGAGTTATTCCCACAGGATAATCCTGAAGTTACAGGTGAGATGGGAGTCAACATATCCGTCTGGATCTTGAAGGGCTCAGCTCACTTCCTCAAAATTGAACGGATCTTGCGCAAATGTGCTGGACATGTGCTGTTCCCATGGCACTCAAAAAAAAAAAAAAAAAAAAAATGAGGCTGATATTATGAAACAGAATTTAACTTTTTAAAAGGATTTAAAAGTTTAAAGGCTTGTTAAAAAGTGTACACAATGATTAGACAAGACTTAAAATAACACAGTTGAGTTACCATTACGCATGAGAAACGCCCACTGGAGAATGTGATTTAGAGCAGATCTTATTAAAAATGTATTGCTGCTTCAGAATACAACCTCCCAAATTAAAAATATTTTATAATGTCAAATTGCATATTGTGTACAGCTTTATAAATCCAATAAAAGTAACAACTGAAACATTAATTATTGTTTTTATAAGTACCATCTTAAATCTAAAATGCATGAAAAACCTTCTGAAATATTATATTTGTCCATTAGTTAATGCATGACATATCCATTAATTTCAATGACAGATAACAGGGTATAACTTATGTAGGCTTACATTCATAAGCACAACTAATTAATTGCAATACAGATGATAGAATATTTACATTACCATTTATGGCATATGAGATTATTTATTTATGTGTAAAAACGATCTAAATAAACAAATACTTGTTCGAAATTATCAGACAAATGGTATACCCATGACTTCAGATTAAGTGTTAAACCTTAACTTTTTCTTCTTCTAATATCCCCCTGCAGTCAACAATTGTATCCCTTAAAACTCTTCTTTATAATCAAAATGAAATATTTAAATAGTGTTTCCTATGAAAATAATCTGTTCATGCATTAAAAAAAGCTTGAATGTAACTCTACACTCTTGCTTAATTTAGTATAAATGTAACCAAAAATATGCTAATTAGCCCCAGACTCCAATCAATCTGCACGATGGTAAGTGGAAATATTGGTTTAATTCAGCCATCTAGGTATATATGTTAGAAAAGGACACATGATTCAGAATAAAAAGAAGAGAAAGAGTGAATTATACAGGGTCCTCTACAAGTCATGGCAATGCGTTTTATGCACATAACGTAATTGATATGATTAGCCTTTGGCTTGACTACGCTATCAAACAGCTAATAATGTGCAGCTAATGTTACACAAACCATGTTCCTGTTCACCATCTTAATGTCAGACAGCTGCCTTCTAAATATCAGCAATCAGTATCCTTAGAAACACTTAACAATCTAGAACATCAGTGGAGAAAGGCAGTTCTTATAGCACCATGTAATTCACCTGCTATATTGCTATAAGTACTCGATTTTTCTTGTTTGTGACATTAGGAAATGTCATTTGGTACACTGACTTTGGTACACCCAGTTTTCAGAAGAAAATACTCATGATGAGGGACTGATGAATTTGCACATGGTTTGTCTTATTAAAAGCATTAAAAACACCACCCTGACAACGTTTTGATTATTTTGTAAAAGCTACACTATTTGATTTTCTTGTAAAAGCTCCTCGTGCAGGCAGACTGCCCTACATCGCTGAGCGAAGGTTTCATCACCAGTTGTAACCTCTGAAACAGCAGGATGGCTGGTGTCAAAGCACCGCAGAGATCTACGCGGACATACCTCACAATACCCCCTCACAAAGGCGTAAGTGGTTTCCACTGGGGTGTAGGATACTGTGAAGGAAAGAGTAAGGACCTCTACATGTGCTATATTTCTTTTATACCACCTGGAAGAAACAGGTGGAAAAGGTTCAAAGCCGATTTCATGCACCTACTAGCATGTGCAAGTCTTTGAACCTTTAGACTTCTGTGGGACTTGCTGTACGTTTGTGTGCACACTATAACCCACTCGGGGCTAGCTAGTTTGGTTTGTAGTTATTGATAGATACTCATTCAATGTAGTAAACACTCAAACATTCAAACAGAATGAGACTTCTTCCCGCCTTTCTGTAAAAAAAGTAGTTTAAATAATGTTACTTATTACATATATGTGGGTTTTGCCTCTAATGCTTAAAAAAACATATATGGGATATTAAAGTGCAGAAATACCAGCACAACTATATTGGTTTAATGTATATACGGTCACAGAAAGCCTTTTAACTTTTTTATTTATTTAACAGAGTAACTAAACCATATGCTATTACTTTCATTAATAACGCATGCAAAGTAGATTTTATCATGAAACAAATTATATTTTAAGAAATTCAATGTTTTTTTCAAGATAAAATCTGTCAAATGAAATTTTCTACATGGTAGGTAAGATGTCAAAACAAACATATCCATATCTAAAATATGTATCATACATATCATAAATATAAAACCAGGGCTAAAAATTCACCATGAATATCCCTCAATCACAAGCAGCTGTATATGGTAAAAATGCCAGCTTACCCACTATCACATCATACCCCACTCTCCCCTTACACAAAACAACCACAGTCCTATGTTTTGCACCCACATTTGTATTTCCAGGCTAATTCGCATTGTTACCAATTTAAATAAGCATTTGCTCTCAAAGTCTCAAAACAGCAGAGAGAAGAGTATGTAATCAAGTCATGTTTGTTCTTTCTCTCTCCCTGAAATTTCCCTTAATCATCTTTATTCATCCCTTCAAAGCTGTGCTCTGTGAAGCTCATGAGGGCAAACCTCTTCACACTGGTGGGATTTTTCATCTCATGATCTCTTCAGAATCCACAGAAGCTTTCCACATTGTGAAACACTGATTAGGTCTTCATCTGGCATATTCTGATTCAAAACATGATTTCTGAAAAGCAGATTCATGAGGCCTTTGTCTTTATTTTGGCTTGAAGTGTATGTTTTCTTGAATTTGATGCATCTAGACCCATGCCAAGACTAGTTAAACACACTGAACATGTATGCTTATGACACTGACTACGTTGAGCTCCATCAATTACAGTTGCTGTTACAGTACAGGGTGTTTTCTGAAATCCAAAATGGATTTTCTTTTTATTTCGGATTGACCTAGATTTCTTTGTTCTTCTGATCACTCTCGAGCTGAATGATTCACTTAAGGTATGTTTCCTGGCAAAGCCTTTGAGATAGATTCCACTAAAGGTTTAAACAATTCTCAACACACAAGGCTCAGGTGCGTTTTATAAATAGAAACGAGTTTACTTGTAAAAATTTGTTTATTTTCCTTCCCCCTTCTGCCATTCAAAGGTTTGGTGTCAATAAAATTTTTGTTAGATAAAGTTATAATTCAATCATTTATTCAGCAAAAGGGATAGTTCAAACAAAAAGGAAAATTAGCCCATGATTTACTCACCCTCAAGTCATCCTAGGTGTATATGACATTTTTCTTTCAGAGGAATGCAATCGGAGTTATATTAAAACATGTCCTGGCTCTTCTAAGCTTTATGATGGCAGTGAATGGCTATTCCTGTTTTGAAATCCATAAAAGTGCATCTATTCATAATACAAGTAATCCACATGACTCTGGAGGGTTAACAAAGGCATTCTGAAGTGAAGCGATGGGTTTGTGTAAGAAAACTTTCCATATTTAAAATTTTACAAACTTCTGCTAACTGTCACACACGTTCATGAGAGACTGGCGTTCCAGCGTACAGTGCGCATCACGCGCTGCGTGTAGGGTACAAAGTGCTGAGAGGGGGCACCATGAGAATTTTCTCTCAGCACAGTCTCTTTTGAACGTGCACACACATTACAGTTCATAAAGTTTTAAATATGGATATTTTTACACGCATCGCTTTGTTGCAGAAGGCCTTTATTAACCCCTTAAAGCCGTGTGGAGCACTTTTATGATGGATGGATGGATGGATAGAAGCACTTTTATGGATTTATAAATGGAAACAGCCATTCACTGCCATCATAAAGCTTGGAAGAGCCAGGACATTTTTCAAGATAACTCTGATTGTATTCGTCTGAAAGGAGTATGTCATATACCTAGGATGAATTGAGGGTGAGTAAATTATGGGTTAATTTTCATTTTTTTTAGTAAACAATCCCTTTAAATTCAGATGCGACATTAAAGGCATTTTAATGTTGCATGTTATTTCAAATAGATACTTTGAACGTCTTTATTCTTCAGAGGATCCTGAAAAAAATGTTTTATACAGTTTGCATAAAAATATTAAAGGGGTGGTTCCGTGTTTTTTTTTCTAGGCTTGGTTGTGTTTATAGGGCGCAGTATAACATGTCTTAATACTTATTTCGTTTTTATATGCCGTATTTTTCTTATATTTTACCTTTATTCCACAGCGCTGTCTCCACTGTCCTTTGAACTGCTCATTTGCTTCCTGCTTCTATGAAGCCCATCCCTCCGAAAAACGCAATGGTCTTATATTGGTTAGATGGCCAAATGTAGTTTCATGTATTTTTATTGGCTGAAGTGGCAAACACAGGTTGTCTGGAAACGCCACAGCCCTTACCATTATAGCATTATGACTAGCAAGGGTTTATTATGTCACCAACCTGGAAGAAGCTCGTTGTAGTCCAAAACCGGCCGATTTTGTAGGCAATAAACTGCCATAAATTTAAAAGACAATATCTCCGTTTGCATTGAACTTTCAGCGCTGTAACTTTGCAGATACTGTTTATGCTCAAGCAGCAACATTACACACTAACTAAAGTTAAAAAAGTGAAATCGCATGCAAGCACCCCTTTAAGTTGCATAACATACTTTGTTTTATATTTTAGCCCCTATAACCTTACCCTTAAACACAATCCTCACACAGTATGATTATGATTTATGTATGTAGTTTGATCAAAAATTAAAGGTTGGATAAGTCTTATTTCAAAACCGTTTTAGAAAAAGGACACAGGCCGAGTGGAATAACAAACTTGTAGCCAATCAGCAGGTAAGGGGCGTGTCTATTATTGATGGTGAGATGAGTGCTCGCTCTCGCTCTGTGCACGTCATTATTCAAAACACACGAGTCACACATGACGGACATTAGCCGACAACTAGTCCTGCTTGACTATGCTCGTGTGTCATGTTCACTTGTTGTAATATGTCGTTAGTTGGACTGTCGGCTCGTGCTATCGAGTTGTTCATGAGAACAGTTTGTGATTTTGTGATCGCTATGGCTCTAATCTGGTCATAATTGTAATATGTCGTTAGCTGGACTGTGTGCTTGTGTACTATTGAGTTGTTCATGAGAACGTTTTCGGTGTGTTTTTGTGATTGCTGTAACTCTAATCTTGACATAATTGTAACATGTTCGTTAGTTGGACTGTCTTGCTCGTGTACTATCGAGATGTGTGTTTTTGTGATAGAAGAGATGCCTTTTTCATTGAATATTCAACCTGGATTAGATACACAGATTCTGCCATAGCCGTTGATGCCTCTGGGTTACGTATGTGTGGGGCGGCGCTATCATAAATAGGGGCGAGACCCTTTTGGGGGTAGGGGCGTGTTTGTTTTGGTGATTTGAAATACCAACAACGGTTACAGCACTTACCACCACCTTTAATAGTAATATTATCTTTGTGGACACACACATACTATAAATTACATCTAAACTAAATTGCATATAAGAAATGGGTTTGAAATTAATTTAAGTCTTATTTTATCAGTGAGGTGTAATACTAAATAGAAATATGTATTTCATACTTTTAACTAAAAACTGTAAAATGTCTGTAAACCCCATTTTATGATCTAATTGTGGAAGCATTCAGGAGTAACATGCCTCAAACTGAACTGCAAACTCAGTGATATTCTTCCTTCTTCAAAGCGGAACAATTCAAGCCAGCAGGCACACAACCAGGGTAGATTGGGAATGGGAATTGGGAAACAGGGTTTTGGGAGGGAAACAGCTGAAAATGCACCTTATAGCCATATCTGTGTTCGCTACGCTAGTTTCATATGGCGGCTGCAGCTCACAGCAGACAGTATTTGAAGCATGTTTGTCTATTTTTCCCTGCTGATCATGACGATGTCAGGTGAAATGAGAAGCCGTTTCAGAGATAGAGCAAGTTATTACATTATTATCACTTTGATTAAAGATTACAAAGACAATAGCATACACAGATGAATCGCCCACAATAAGAGCAGGAGCAAGTAAATGAGGTCCATTTTGATGTCATGTTGACTTCAAAATCAGCAAAATACCTACATACCACATACATGAAAATTGCATTACTAGAGTATGAGATTCTGTTTTATGAGAGACATTTAAACCAAACATCACAGGGATTCAAGTACAGAATGTCACTGGGATTGCAGCATCCTCTTCCCAAAGGACCCCCCCCACCCCCCACACACACACACACACACAAAGACACACATGCACACTATTTGAGTCTCTTTTTTTTCTATAATAAGACGTATGCCTGCCTGATGTTGACCCTACTGTTGATTTTGTGTGTGCAAAAGAGCTAAAGCAAGAGAGGTACTCTTTTGTGAAGACCAGGGATTAAAATAAGATTAAGTCGATCCCAGCCAACAAATCTTGTCTCACAATGTGCCACAAGTTCTCAACACCAGATTAAATGTCAAAGCCAAGCTATAATATTGTCTGTAATGTGTAGAAAACCAACTGGCAACACTCCCATAAGTGCCTTTAGCAATGAGAAATGATGATAATTACATCTGGACGTACGTGGACATGAAGCTAAGGCTATTGGCTGCCAAATGCCAAACAATGACCAAAACTAATAAAGATGACTGAATGTGGAGATGCCTTAGTGCACATAAGCTCTCAATTCTAAAGGACAGAGTTTTTTATTTTATTTTTATAGTTGAAATAAATGAAGCAAAATGCACATTATATTGAAGCTAATACCATTTACCTCTACCTCCCTCACACACATACACATACTCTCACATGCATGCACAATATTATCTCAACATCTGCTATTTCAAATGAACACTGTATCTCCTGTGTCAAAATTACCCATTCAAAACCGGCAAAAATACATCAAATAATCCACTAGGGATCTCAGCCTCCCCTAGCCATCTGTGCTCCAGTCCAAACCATCAGACAGCTAATAGTTATGGTTATTACAGTGTTACCTCTCAAAGGACAAATTTAAAGTTTCCATTTGGATTTACATCATGTTCGGATTCCACTCACCTAACAAGCTTTTGTGGGATAACCATATTCTCTTGTCAATGTGACTGTTCTGAATATAGTCTCGACTCATTACTTACAGTTTGACTTGCGTATTTAGTGTTTTATTCATTTCCACAGAGCACAGCATTATGATGAGCCATATTTTCATTAAATCTAAAATTTGCAGAAATATTTTATCATCAATCATGTCATCAATTATGTCACAAATTCTCAATAAATCATTTATTGCTATTTGCCTGAAGGCATTTTGGCTGAGTTTGGTTTTATGCAAGACAAGTTCATTGCTCCAATTACTATTAATTTCATGGTGTGGTCTCTCTCTCTCTCTCTCTCTCTCTCTCTCTCTCTCTCTCTCTCTCTCTCTCTCTCTCTCTCTCTCTCTCTCTCTCTCTCACACACACACACACACATTTTGCAGGTCATTCCTATTATGCAGTGCCTTTTGAACTTTCAAAAAAGAGAGAAGTAAACATGCTTAGGTTGTGTAAGATTCTAAGGAAAAGTTAAACTTTATTAATTAAAATGTGACTATTAATTTTGTTCTTTGGTTTGTTTATATTTCTAGTCACAGACATATATGATTAGTTCATAACAATGCTAAGTCAACATAATTGTAAATACAGCAATTGTTTCCTAAAGATTGTTATTCCATTATAAACCTTCCTTATGACAGAAGCATAACTGCAGATGTGTTTTATAGCAGTCAGTGCAGTGGTAAAATGACCATAATGGCAGTCATGTTGGATTTCTGATCCAAGTTTTAACATGTTTCAGCAATAAACAGCAATACTATTGGAGCACATAAATAATTGTAACTTGTACCTTTGTCAACAATTTCTAGATTTGTTTTCTATGTTTTAGTTATAAAAATTAAAACATTCTAAATCTATCTGGAAAAAAGCAGTTTGGCCAAAATTATGACTTTTTGACTGAAATTACGACTGAAAAAAAAAAAAAAAAAAAAAAACTTTTAAGTAACAGAATCACCACTGGCTAGTAAAATAAAACAAAGGCCTTCTGAAGCTAATAATGTGTTGCTTATGTTACACAAACCATGTTCCCTTTCCCCATCTCAGTCTGCCTTCTAAAAATCACTATCCTTAGAAATGCTTTAAACAACTTAGAACGTCAGTTCTATATGGCATATAGTTCCTCATAACATCGAAATATACATCATATGTAATTCACCCATTATATATCTATGTGCCCAATTTTTTCATATCAACAGAAAAAATATAGCCTGGTTTCTCTTGAGACACCCCTTCAGAGCGGATAGTTTTTTTATTATATGCTAAAGCCGCTCGCACGTTGATGTGATTATTTACAAGGTAGTTTGTGACATGGCAATTTCATATCGCCTTCTTTGGTTACTAACTTATATACTAAGCAATGGAGTTGACTTATGAATCTGCTAATGGTTTGTCTTAAAACATATTAAAAACAAAACATAGACATATAAAATCATGTTAGTTGTGTCAGTATGGTATAATGGATGTTGGCATCTTGCTAGTTTATGCCAAAATGCAGTCAGGATTCTGGAGTCTGTCAGATTTAAAACGTAGGCCTACATTCATACAGTTTTTCCCAAAAAGATGAAAGTGGCAGGTGAACTGAAAGAATAACAGTGTAAACTTTAGTTACCTACTACACAATGTTGACTTGAATAAAACTGTCATATTATGTTTGAAAGTTTATTTTGATTATTGCTTCCATAGACATTAGAAGATATGGAGAAGAGATGAATGAATGAATGAATGAATGAATGAATGAATGAATGAATGAATTAATTAATTAATTTATTAATTTATTAATATTTTTATTTAAGTGTCATGGCGGCCAGCCCACATGGCTTATTTGACACTATCCAGTCATAAAGATGTCCATCAAAATTGTATTATATACGTACAATAAAAGAACATAATAAGCCACAACATCCTGACATAATCACAACTAAATCATCTCATCTCAGGGTACAAAGTCTTTTGTCTTTATGTCCATACCTTCTCAACAAAGGTTGCCTTAAAAAGAATGTAATTTTAAAATAACTGAAACTAGGGCTGCGCGATTAATCGAAATCGAACCGCAATCGCGATTTGGATAATGTGCGATTATAAAAGCTTAAAGGCTGTGATTTTAATTAAATAAATAAATGCCCAGCGTGTTAGTGAAGACCGGCTCTGTGATCAGGAGTTACAAGTGATTGGCTACAAGGTAGTTTGTGACATGGCAATTTCATATCGCATTATTAAAAATATAAATATTAATAATAATATTTTATTATTATGAAAATACCTTAGACGGCTTGAACAACTCAAATACACCATGTTTTGCAGCAGTCGTGTGTATTCTCATCATGTTTAATTAAAGCGTTTCTATCTTCTGTTTATTTATCCTACAGCTCTTAGCTTCGTATAAGGGATTTCCTGAAAACGAAAGTCATTATATTACTTCTCTGAGGCTAATGTGGCTTTTCCGCTCGAGGGAAAAGTTTGTTTAATTCATGTTTGAATTAAACTTTTGGGTAATATATAAGAAGAAACATAATACTTAACACATTTTAAAACTTAATAAACTAAATAATAAATAATAATAATAATAAATGTATAGGACAATCCATGTTTTTCTTCAATGTACAGGAGTTTTTTCTCCCACAGTGGATGCACAAGAGGTTCATATTTCATATTAAAGACAGACTTTAAAGGTCCTGTTCTTCGTGATCCCATCTTTCAAACTTTAGTTAGTGTGTAATGTTGCTGTTAGAGCATAAATAACACCTGTAAAATTATAAAGCTCAAAGTTCAATGCCAAGCGAGATATTTTATTTAACAGTTCCCTTTCAAAGCCTACAGCGAACGGCCAGTTTGGACTATATCCCTGCACTTCCTGCTGTAATGACGTCACAAGAACAGTTTGTTGACTAACCCTCCGCCCACAAGAATATGCAAAAAAAGGGGGAACACAGGAACACAGGAACCGCTGGCACAATCAGAACTCGGTACGTATTTCTGAAGGATGGACTTCATAGAACAAGGAAATCATCAGGCTGTTTTTTACACACGAATTCTTAACTCATGTTATATTGCACACTGTAAACACAATCAATGCTTCATAAACACATGAAAAATGGGACCTTTAAAAAATCTATATCACAGATAAACAACACAGATTTTATTTTATATATATATATATATATATATAAAATAAAATCTGTGTTGTTTATCTGTGATATAAATAACTCCTTAGGCTTCGACCTTTCTAATGTTTTTAGTCATAGGGTGTCTGCATATTAATTGGTAACCCAGCAGTTTTTTTTTTTTTTTTTTTTTGTAAAATACGTTTTCTGTAAAATATTACAATAATAATTATTATTATATTAGTATTATTATATTGTTATATTTATTCTGACATATCTCTATTTTTAATTTGTAATTATGAAAATGTTATTGTAAAGGTAACATTTCTTATTTAAAAAATATTTTTAGCAGTAATAAATCATAATAATTATTATTAGTCATATTAAAATAATAATAAAAATAATAATAATGATCATATTTTAAATTGCAATCGCAATTTTACCCAAAATAATTGCAATTATATATTTTCCCCAAATCGTGCAGCCCCAACCAAAACATAATTTCACCTTCAGGCAGCCAAAACAGATCCGGGGTTTTCTGTTGCATCAAATTATACAAACCAATTCTTAAATTGTTATACAGTGGGCAATAAAACATAAACTGAAATTCATCCTCCACCAAACATAAATCACATACAGAACATAACCTGTCCTCCTCTGGGACTCCTTTAAAACGCCCCACTTCCACCTCTAGGGGCAGCACACCAGCTCTGAGCTGAGCACATACAGACCTCTGTCTTCTTTTCAAATTATATTTGACATAAGATTCAGTAAAGAAATTTTATAGAGATAATAATACAGAGAGAGAATTATGGGCTGCCTGGTGTTGGTGCTCAAGACATTACTAGTCAGTCAATGTTTCTGTTAAAAGACTTAAAAAATCTATAAATACGGTTTGATAGGCTGCTGGGCTCATGAATATTAATCATGTTGTTTGTGTACTTGAACTGATTTGCTCAAATCAAACACAGAGACATGAGAGATAAGCAGAAGCGAATGAGATTGCCGCTTGCACACTAATCCCGCCCACTGCATTGATATCAACAGCAATATTGCACTGTAAGGATGCAACCAACATCACTTAAAGGCAAGTCTGCAAGATTAGCAAAAAGCATACCGCCTTATTAAATTTCAGTGCTTGGGGAAGGAGACTTCACTACGAGAAGAGAGGCTTCACTACGCTGAATAATACGCTTTCGAGAGGAAATGGCTTATAATTTAAAGGGGTCCTATTTTGCTTTTTCAACTTTAGTTAGTGTGTAATGTTGCTGTTGGAGCATAAAAAACATCTGCAAAGTCCACTCCAAAGAGATTTTCTCTTTACACTTTTCAAGAACAACAATGGCTTGTGGAACTAAAATGTGCTTCTTCCAGATCTTGTGAAGTCACAATGTCACTCATTTAAATAATCCCACAGAATATGCAAAACAAGGAGGAGAGGCCTGGTTGAGCTGCGCTACAAACCATAATCTCTTTGTTTTGGCCTTCCTTCACGTTGCATCTAAAAACACCCACCCAAAAACGTGGTCGCGCAACTCCCCCAAAGTGATTGCAACCATGCAACCATGAACTACGCTCTCCACAACGATGAAGATTATCAATAAAAACCCACCCTGTACAGTTATGATCAGCTGTTCATCCATCTTGACTGAGCTTTCAATGTTGTTATGGAAAAGCCGAAGCTGGTCAGTTGGTTATTATCACATGACCTGCGGTGCGCTTGCTGCATTCTGAACATATTTTTTTCATCTCCCTGCGATGTAGACACACCTGAAAAAAACAGTGTCACTGTTATGAGCACGCTTGCGATGTCTATATTTGAAATAATGTACTTGAGAATACCTGACAGTACTTTTTTAACACTGTTCCTGAACATTATAACCCCAACGTTTATCTGTGTGCTGCACATTATACAGAAGACAGCTTCCAGAAACTATGAGAGTACAATGCCAACTCAAAACAAAAGCTGCTCATGAAAGATGGAGTAGTTCCCACTTTGTCAGGACAATCAGTTGTTTGTGGATCATAACCTTTTTAAGTATGCTTTATTATTTATTGTTGGCGTGTATATTAACAGTTCCAATTATACGTTTTATGTTGTTACTATAATGTAAACAAAGGGCAAATCTGTTTGGCTCCGCTTGCCAGCTAACACAGTGTTGAAGTAGTGTTTAGGTACATAGCTTTTGCTTTTTTAAGACGTTACATCGTTACTTAAAGGGATAGTTCACCCAAAAATAAAAATTTACATTTACTTACTTTTACTTCACATCAACATTTACTCACGCTCAAGTTGTTCCAAACCTGTATGAGTTTCTTTGTTCTGCTGAACACAAAAGAAGATATTTGGAAGAATGTTTGTAACCAAGCAGAAAGAGCAACCATTCACTACCAGAGTAGGGGGGGAAATACTACGGTAGTGAATGGTTACAGAACAAAGAAACTCATACAGGTTTGGAACAACATGAGGGTAAGTAAATGATGACATCATTTTCATTTTTGGGTGAACTATCCCTTTAAGAACTTCCTGTAAAAAAAAATCCTGTAAAATCAGTGCTTGCAAAGGTTCTGCACAATCCTCTTGTTCGTAAACATTAACTGTCTGAATCAGACTCAAAACGGTATGACAAAACTGACACCATATTTAAACTTGAGCAGATAAAACTTGTGGTTATGGTAAGGTGTGGAACATTTCTAGAACACTCTCTCAGCACTCTATAAACCGTTCGCCAATCACAACACACTGGGCCAGCTAACCAATCAGAGCATATTATTTCGGCAGGAGGGGCTTCATCGAAACAGAAACAAAACAGAACATTTGAGACAGACTGGGAAGAAAGGTGCTGCATTAATGTAAAGTTTGCGGAAAAAAATAATGTTTTTGAACAACCAAGCATGAAACCCTATTCTAGTAAACACCAAAATATATTACTATATCACTTTACATAAATATTATTTTCTACTATAATTTCGTTATTTTAATAACCCAACTAATGACTCATCCGGGCTTTCCAACAGGTCACATGCACTTTTCACAATGTTTTAAAACGTGTGTTATGGCAAAGGCAAATTGTCTTTAAAAGTACTAAACAGACAAAAGTCATTTGACGTTGGCAAAAGTCTGGGTTCATCTAAAACTGCTGCTTCAGTGCAGTAGCCACAGAGGAGCTATGTGACAATGAGCAAGATTTCCTGAGATACTACAATAAATAATTTATTGATAAGTGCTGTTTTCCTGTACAAAATTAAATATTTTAAGTTAAACCCACAGTGTAAGACATGTAAAAAAGAAAAGAGGCTAATGATGTCAAGATCAATATTTGTGTAGTGTGGCTGACACTGTATTTTCACAGACGAACACGTCATATCTCTGGCATAGAATACAGTATTTAAAATAGCATTAATGCAGTAGTTCTATATATTCTCAATTTAATTTACAGAGCAATCCCTGCAACGTTTTATGGTTAACTATGGAAGAGAATATAGGATTAGTGTGTGTCGCACTCGCAAGACTCACAACAGGGGCCATGGCATCATCGACACAACCCTAATAAAAAGTTAGTACTAGAGTATTAAAGTACTAAAGTAGTACTATTAGTATAGTAGTAGTAGTAGTACTATTTTAATAATAGACATTTTGTAATATTGTGTGATATTGTATATTCTCTAAAGAAAAAAAAATATTGATGCTTTCTTTCTTTCACTTTCATGTTTTGCCAATTAATATACGACTTGAATGACTATTATGACTGCTCTACAGATAATGAATAAAGAGAAAATGTATAATTTCATATGTTGTTTAATGAAAAAAAAAAAAGTGGCTTCCAGGTGTCAACCAATAATTATATATAAAATAAGACTTAAATTGTAATGATTTATGACATGTGCCTAATGATGATCATACAATGGTTTTTAATTAATTAAATTCTAATCTTAAGATCCTAATATGTAACACATTTGGATTAAAATATAGAAAAAACAAAAACAAACAAACACTAGAACAATGTTACATATTTTGTTGACTTGAATAATAAGATATTATTCAAAATGTTTTCAACAATGTTTAAATCCAGAGAACTCATTGTATTTATATCTGCATTACCCTCAATTTCTAGTTCTACTTCAGTAAAAACCATGGAAACACTAAAGAAGCTGCTCTGAGACCCTACACTGCCCAGCAAAAAAAAAAAAAAAAAAGTTGCTCTTATATAATAGGCAAATGCTTAAGAGCCTATGATTGGATCATTGTTGTAGTGATTTTATGTGTCTAGCATGTTATATGGGGGGGGGGGGGGGGGGGGGGTTAATCCATTGACAAACCATAACATAAACTGTATAGTCTGTAGACTATAAACAGGGCAACGACACGCAAATTAAAGAACACGGACGCAACTGGATCATTGCCATAATGACCAATGCAATCTACCAACAGCAGCATAAATTAGCATTTGGTTTAAGACATGATTTTGGGGGGGCTTTAAATAATGGTTACCAGTAAATTGACAAGTGCAAACCTTAGTAAATCATGTGCATTATTCATTTAAATACTCTCCTCCCATAAATTTTGCGTCTACAAATGGAAACTCCTACAAATGCATATGAAATAAGGTCAGCCAAAAATAACCCTGTCCATGCCTTTTCAGTGCTAATTTTTCACTGATTTTTTTTTTACTAAACCCTGACAGTAGTTTAACGCCAAAAGAGGGTTTGAGCTGACGTGAGCTGTTAGTAAATCTGGCCCTACGGCTGTTTGCCTTTGCACTGCCAGAGAAAGAGAAACTAAACTCATCGGCATGTGTGAAATGTGCTATAGAAATAAACTTGACATGTATGTGCAATTTGATGTGCAATTAGAAAGGTAAGGTATATGTCCTACAATGTTTTTTTTTCTACTTTACCACAGTTAAGAATATAATAGGCTTAATTAAAAGCAAATGAAAAGAAGAAATGTTTATAATCATGGGTGAGACGTGAGTGAATTTGGGAGATTTGGAAAAGGAAACGAGAGATTCCATAAATAGTGGAATAAAATGGAGTATTGTTAAACTCGTTGAAAATCATGTGACCAGAACAAACAGAATACAAAGCCACCAATGCTTAAATCTCTCCCATTCGGCATGAATCCCAATGTTTCTATAGCTTCAATGTAACATTTAATTGCTAAGCTATTATTTATTTTGTTTCACTCGTGTGGTAACATGCACATAAGAAAAACATGTGTTTTGGCATACCACGCAGCCCTATATGTTATGTAGCTATGTTATATGTCGTTTTCATTTCTTAAAGGGATACTTCACCACTTTTTCATATTAAACTATGTTATTCCCTTAACTAAAACGAGTTGATACATACCTTCTCGTCTGAGTGTGTGCACTTAATCGCTCTGACGCGCGGTGACGATCTGATAGCCTTTCCCCTTCACATCCCCCCCTCACTCTCTTATTTCTGTCAATAGGGTGGAGGGGAAGATGTGAGGGAGGATTTTTCAGCCGGGACTTTTTACTGCGCCGAGTCGAAGTACTCTCAGAAGTGCTATTCCGCCATACATTATAGTTCTCCTTTTAAATCCGCTGAGAAAAGTGCCACGTTTTATTTTGTGTCACCATACTTGATTGTTCAACTATTTGTGTAACTGTATTTAAATAGGGAAAACGTGGAGGTGTTTGGTCGCTTCTAACTTGATCTCTGTTTGATACCACAGTGAATGAACTGGGCTTGGTGGGCTATGCTAAATGCTATCAGATCGTCACCACGCATCAGAGATATTAAAGGACAACTCCGGTGAGAAATGAACCTGGGTGTAATTAAAAGATTGTTACAGAGTAGATCGTTCTCTGGGATGTGTTTTCATGGAAATCGAATGTAAAGAGCTTTATCTCTAAAAACAGATTTGCTTATAGCGCTAGTCTATGGGCACAGGGTAGTGAAATGAAATCGCTAGTTAATACCACTAACAAGGCTAAAAATAGCCTCACACTAACACGGTAGCATAATGAGGGTCCCTACATGCAAACCGAAGCGTTGAGTACTTTGTACAAACAGTTTAATAAGAAGATACTTTATAAAGTACATTACGCGTTCACGGACAGGCGCCATCTTGGAAAACAGTCTTGACTCGTCGAGCGACAAGAGCTCTGCTAAGTGATGAACTGTGACTTGGAATCTCATATGGTCCGTTGTTTCCGGAAGAAAACACTGAACGCAACAGAGAAAATAAATAAATAAAAATAAAAATAAAAATGTCCATGTTACATTTCACAAACTTAATTCCTATCGACCAGCTCACTTAGAACAGTGCTCGTGGATCGATTCGTCGAGACTGTTTTCCAAGATGGCGCCTGTCCGTGAATGCGTAATGCACTGTGTTTATAAAGTATCTTCTTATTAAACTGTTTCTACACTTACAAAGATCTCAATGCTTCGGTGTAGGGACCCTCATTATGCCGTGTTAGTGTGAGGCTATTTTTAGCCTTGTTAGTGGTATTAACTAGCAAATTAATTTCACTACTCTGTGCCCCATAGACTAGCGCTATAACCAAATCTGTTTTTAGAGATAAAACATTCGATTTTCAAGAAAACGCATCCCAGAGAACGATCTACTCGGTAACCATCTGTTAATTACCCCTAGGTTCATTTCTCACCGCACTCAGATGAGAGAGGTATGTATCAACTCATTTTAGTTAAGGGAATAACATAGTTTAATATGAAAAAGCGGTGAAGTATCCCTTTAATTAAACAACCATGCGGAAGACACATAATGGCCATATTTTAGGATGATAATATCAAGATTCATCAGGCTCAAATTGTGAAAGAGCATGACCAATCATTTGTTGAGAGCATGAAGAATCATTTCCACACATGAACTGGCACATCGCCAGAACTTAAATTCATTTAATTCATTGCTTGACTCTTGCATTGACAATACAAGATATTGCAAAAACTGATGCACCTCTTGATGGAAATAAAGTCACATTTATGTCATATTATTATATTGCTTAAAGGTGGAGTAAGTGCTTTCTGGTAACCGTTGTTGATATTTCAAATCACCAAAACAAACACGCCTCTACCCCCAAAAGGCTCTCGCCCCTATTCCGCCCCACACATACATAACCCATGCAACGATTACAGCAAAATCTCTGGTTTTACTAATCCAGGTCGAATATTCAATGAAAAAGTTACCCCTTCTATCACACAAACAAAAACCATTCTCATGAACAACTTGATAGTAGGCTACACGAGCACGAGTCCAACTAACAACATATTACAATTATGACCAGATTAAAGTTATAGCGATCACAAAAACACAAACCGTTCTCATGACAACTCAAAAGTACACGAGCACAAATCCAATTAAACACATATTACAATGATGACTGGATTAATGTAATATAGATCATGGGTCTTTATCATCGCTGAAATGAGCCACAATATGAACGCAAATGGACAAACAACCGAATATGACACACGAGCATATTCAAGAAAAAGCCAGCAAGTTCTCAGCTAATGTCCGTTGTGTGTCTTTTGTTTAGAATAATAATGACTTGCACTGACCGCGCTCTCACCATCATTATTAGACACACCCCTTAGACGTTTTGTTTCCTTTATATACTACAAGTAACATTTTTATACCCAAAAAGTAAATAAGACAATATTATTTAGGGCTGTTAACGAATATTCTAAATTCAAATATATATACGAATAGTTTTACAAAAACGAATTTCGAAGGTGAAAATTAATATTCCCCAAAAAAAAAAAAAAAAAGCGGAAAAAAGCGGAAAAAATTCCCCGCCGTGGTAGTAGCGGCGTGGCTGTCTGCTTTGCGAGTGAGCCTGCGCATGGGGGTTCAGGGACAGGTCACAGGAGTCGCACTGTCACTGCTGAAAGTGGACGCGTCTTGCAGGGAAGATGGCAGAAATTGCAGAGCCCAACTCGACTGCAGCAGAGAAAGAGATGTTAACTCCATAATCTAAAAAGCCATGTCTGGAGGTACGTTGGATTTTGGTCGATAGGAGGTAAAATTGTTGAGCCGCGAGATAAAGTTATATGCAAGCTATGTAAGATACAGTTAGCATACCATGCCTCATTTTATTTAACATTAAACAGAAACATTACTAAAGTGTAGGCTACTGTACTGACTGAAGAAATATTGCATGAATAAAGGATAAATGCACTGCTTTCAATGGTGTAATTATTTACCATGTCAAGGAAAAGCTCCATGTTTACCACAGCACAGCTCGCTCGGAGCGCTCAATATGCTGTAAAACTTTAATTAATATTAATAATATTTGTTTCAATCACTGAATGAAGCCTGCTATATTTGGGACAAGAGTCGCGAGAACTCTTGATCAGCAAAGTTTGTTAATTTAAACCGTTATCCGTAGTGAGGGCGAGAGAGAAAGAGAGAGAAAGAAAGAGAGAGAAAGAGAGAGAGAGAGCGAGAGAGAGAGAGAGTGAGAGAGAGAGAGAGAAAGAGAGAGAGAGAGAGAGAGAGAGAGAGAGGTCTGCGCTCTTGGCCATTAGTTAATTTATATATAATAATTATATAATAATTTACAATAACAATCTACTTGTTTTTGTGTAAGTAATACGTTGTCAAATATGTATAAACTTAAAAAGACTACCTATACAAGTAGTTAATGTCTCTTTGTATTAATTTGTCCTGTTATTGACGTAATTGACAAAATGCGCACCCAGATGTTCAAATAGTTAGAATATTCGTGTTTGTTTTAGAGGGAATATTCGAACGTCATTTTTGAGCAATTTTGACAGCCCTAATATTATTTTGGCAAGTGGTTAACATAAAATAATCAGAAATAGCTTTATTTGTAGTAATAGTAATACAGCTGTTTTATTGTTTTAAAATGAATTGACATTTAGCAACACAAGTCATTCAGCTTTTATTATTATGAAATTCTTAGGCTGGCAACACACTGCAAGTGTGGTGTGAGCTTCTCGGCTGCGTGGCGTGTCCGTTTTCATTTTGGCTCCCTTGTCAACAGGTTAGAACTTGCACACTGGCTGCATGACACGCGCATCTCAGGCGTGTCTCAAAACCGTGCCAAAAATGTGTGCATGATAGAAATAGAACCGAAGCCTATTTTTCAGACATTATTTGGGAAGCATTTCCAGGCAAAGTAGAATAGGAAAAAATGTTTACATGTCATTTTGACATGAATACATATAAATAAATGACATTTTGATGTTTGAAAGTCTCTAGGTTAACATTAATAAAATAAAATAAACATAATAATCGATTTTGAAATATTGCTTGTATCAGTAGGCTATACATTTATGTTTAACGTGAAGTATAGGCCTGCCCTGTATGTCAACCATCAGCAGCAACGCTGCATCATACACGCTTCTGGTGTGCAAAGACGTAGAAAACACCACGCATCCACCACGCGGCTGACACAACAGAAACGCCTCACTTACAGTGTGGCGACAACCCAATATCTATCTAGCTTACAAGTGCCTCATACCAGCCACCGAACTAAGACAGAGGATAATGTTAAAATAACTTTCAACGCTCAAATGTATTTTTAGTTGTTCTAACCATGTAAAACAGTGCTGCGCCCTGCTTCATACCGCAGTAACGTTAAGAAATCTTTAGCTTATCTATGAACACAATTTCAGGACTCTTTAAATTCCTGTCAGATTAAAATCCAAATCAAATTACATCAGCTGTGGAGGTGAAGACAACCCCTCCCACAATTCCACGCTCATTCACGCCATCATCAAGATACACCTTTGTTATTGTTTTGAATAAGCAACCTCTAGTGGCGAAACTCACATACTGTGCATTTAAATTGTGCTTTTATGTGCACTTGTGCTTTATGTGCATGTAGTGACCAGTAATCTGCAGCTAATAGAGGGAACGCACGTGACGTCACCGTCAGCAGGAGTGACTGTGATTACGCCCCATTGAGTGGCAAAAAGACTGAGAGGCAGTACTGGCTTACACAGTAAATGCAGCGAAAACACACAGAACCAGGCCCGGCGCCAGGTAGGGGGAGGCTTGTCCACGGACCCCATGGACATCGCTGTTGCCATAGATATGTATATGTATCTATGGCTGTTCCAGACTTGATAATAACAATTTTCTCACTCAAACCACTGCCACCTGTCACTGCTTCTACTTTTTTAGGGAAAAGCTGCCCATACTGCTTGTCTAGGATATGTAATCCTCTGTAAGAATTCGTAATAATAGCATATTATTAACGAAAGGGAGCTAGCAAACGATCCAGTGTGTATATTGTTGCACTCGTCAAATGATTACATTTCCAACGTGTTTTCACCTCGGTGAGTAATGTAGCCAATTACAGACATGTTTGTTGATTTCTACAATGCAGTTGGCCAATCACAGGTGTTGAATTTGGAATCCACTCACCGCTGGAGTGTTTGTCCAGGCGCTGAGTTCAGTTAACACGTGCGTCTCTGTAAGTTCAGACATTGGGAAAAAAAGATTAATTGTATACTAACTTCACTGATTAGTATAACTTGGTGAGATTGCATTTACTGAATGTGTGACAGCTTTTAGTGATTATAAAGTATATTATTACCACATACACACTTCAATACAGTCACTGATACATCCGCATATAACGGTACATGTGGGATTCACTCCAAAAATGTGATGAATGAGTTATAAATCAGTTGAAATCAGGTTGATAAAAATGTAAGGAAAACACGATTCCTGGCTGCATGTTATTATTCATGGATAACTGAATCTTTGGTAAGTTGTAAGGAACACTATCGAGCCCAACCTTTAGTTTAAACTGATGATCGTTTGCTCTATACTCGCATTTTCCTCTATTAACTGCAGTCACGCGGCAGCTCTTCTGCCACTCAGCCCAGGCTGAGGGGGCGTGTTCCGGCGGGGAAGTGACTTCGATGCATTCCCTCTATAGAGCAATTTGCGCACTTTTTTTCCCACTCAGTAAAGCACAATCCAAAAACAGCAGTAGTTCTACTGTACATTTATTAGCGATATAACAACCAACATACAGCATGTATTCACAAGACGAATGTACTAATCCACTATAAAGTGTGCAGCATAAACTATAACTGAATCATAAAAATATGGCATCACTGCCATTATATGATTGGCTGAGGTACCTCTCACATGATCCAATTTAGCTGGTTTGCTTTCTCCAATGGTAGAGCCACAGACTCCCGTATCTTCCAAAAATAGGACATCTCAAATAAAACTGTCTGCGACTTTGCAGTCGTTTTCTTCACTCCTGCTTTATTTTAATATTGTACAGCCTCACTATTCATTCTTTTCTGGCAAATGCTTTTTCAGAGTGTTCTAGAGTAAAGAAGTCGAAGGACACAACATACAGTCAAAATATATTTGTGCCAAACTTATTCTTAGCCACTAAAGCTGGCCACACTTGAAGATTTGAAGCCCAATTTTGAGCCCAATTTGCATCTTCAAGCGTTCAGGTGGGGGAGGGGGGTTTGTCCCCATTCTCAATGTGAAGGATTAGCATGTCTATCTAGTCATCTCTGACTAGATACTGTCAATAGCCAATGAGAGTGAGCAAGCTTCACCAAGCGGATGGCTTTTTTCATGTTTCTTCTACCTTCATATAAGCTCAAAAGTAAAGTGATGTGCAATAATGGAACGGTGTCTCACTGGAATGCAACACCAGGAGACCCAGCTGACGACGCCGATGGTATCCCATATTTGTTGTTTTTAAAAGTGAGGAATAATCATGCAAGATTCTGTGAGATAACATATCTGTGAAATTTCCACTGTGAAATCATTATTACAATCGACAGGTGTGTAGTCTCGCAGTCTGGCCGAATCGTGTAGTGTGTGCGTTCGGAGAAATATAATGTTAAACGTCCATTGAAACAGTCTTTGACAAGTTCACACTTACAAATAAGTCTAATAGAATAAATGGTAAGCATATTTGGAGTGCTTTCCAAGGAGAGGGCTCCGAGCTCGGTATTTGGCCCGGACCCAGAGTACCCCCCCCCGTATCTCTGGTTAGGAAAGTAACCAGGTGAGTGTGAGGAAGACTGGGTGGTGGAGGGATGCTGAAAACCTGTCAAGGAACAGTGAGTCGCCTGGGTATTTGTGTGATCCCTCAATTGAGCTAGACATGTTGATTACTGATTGCTGACAGCTGGTTGGAATGACATAATGATTGGATAGATCATTTGAACGTGCTCCTCCCAAACTTTGTTAATGAAACATCATTTAAAGGGGGGGTGAAACACTCAGTTTCAGTCAATCTCATGTCAATCTTGAGTACCTATAGAGTAGTATTGCATCCTTCATATCTCCGAAAAGTCTTTAGTTTTATCATATTTATAAAAGAAATATAGGCTGTACCGAGTCTTTCCGGAAAAAACCGAGCGCCTGGAGGCGTATCGTGTGGGCGGAGCTAAAGAATGACAAGAGCGCAAAGCGGTGACGTCCTCAAGCGTGGAGAAACCCATCGCTATCTCAGCTAATACAGATAATGATCCAGAATCAAATCTGAGGGAGAAATAAATTGAACAGGAGAAACGGCAACATCAGGACGTCCGTCTCTGTGGTATGTAAGTTACTGTATTTAATGGCCTCTCCACATTTCTGTGTCTTTACTCGCAGTGTATGAGGACATGATTCGGTTTATGGACTATTGTATGCGACTAGACCTTAGAAGTAGCAAGCATACTGTAATGTTATACAGAGAACAACAATGGAGTAACCGTTAGCGCATTTGAATGACGAAGCACGCGATCGTGTCGTTTACTGATGTTTACTCATGCGTCCGTAGCCAAAAGCAGAGACATTTGAAGCAGTTTAAAATAACTCACCGGCTGCTTCCAAAGCAGGACCGAAGCTTTATCGCTGGGACTGCTCCGTCAAAAACACACTTCTTTGGTATGATTTGGTAAAGTCCTGACAGCAGTGGCGTGTAAATCCATTTTGAGACGCAACTGAAACGATGTTGTGAAGCTTCCCGTCATTTCTGCGTTCAAATCGGTTCAAATGCAGCGCTGCCTTCCTGGAATGCTGTGCTGAAGCGTTGAAGTCGCTCGACGTCACCCATAGGAATAAAGAGAAGCGCGGCGCCACATAAGTGTTCACGGACAACTGGATCTGCATCTGAGAGACTGTTTACGGCATGCTCTAGTCACGCGCGCGCGCACCCTACCGGGAGAAGAGCCCGTACGGCCCATACAAGGACCTTCCGCTCTTATTAACGTCAAGTAGACCCATACTCGAAAAAAACTCGCCGAAACTTGTGAGAAACCGGAAGGATTATTTTTGACACAGAAATACTCCATCAAACGTCCAACATTAGTTTTTGAAACTTTGTCTATGTTTAGGATGAGAATCTAAGTCTTTAACAGTGTAAAAAGCTCAGTATGCATGAAACAGCATTTCACCCCCCCTTTAAAAGAAAACGCAGACTTTTGGGGAATTTTTATTCACTGTCATCTCAGTGCGTGCCATAACTGATGCACCCACCATATCTAACTCTGGGGGATACTGTGAATAAGCTAAAGTCTCAAAAAGTCGCGTTGTTCCTTGGGAGTTCTTTTCACTTTGAATATTTTTAGCCGATTTTCAGAATTTGCTCCCTTAAGTGATCGGGTTGCATGGACCAATTCAAGGCTTATTGCAAAATTACTGTTTGTTTAAAAAAATACTCAATTGTGTGGTGTGATTACAATTATTTTACTGCTCCCGATCGCGTCTGAGCCCACACAATCCCAAACATGTTTGAATACGACTCTTGACCGGATGTTGCATGCTTCTATAGCAACTTAGCAGCCAAAGTATTGAGAAAACCATATACTTTTTTTCTTCTTTGTCTAACAAAACTCACACTCCATTTGTTTTTCTTTTCGAGTTACATTTGATCACGCAAGTCTCTGTGAGATATCGTCTCACTGTGAAAATGTCCCTACAATCGACAGGTGTTTGCTCTCGATGCCCTGATGAATCTTCTGGTGTGTGCATTCAGAGGATTTTAAAACAAAAAATCTGTTGAAACTGCCCCAATGTCTGTGGTCTCCTACAGTTTTAAAATTGGTTAAGATTTTAAAATCATCAAGAGCATCCCAGGCCCAACACAATCACTGGCGAGTGAAATCTAAATTTATTAGCTAACGACATATGCAAGTAGAATGCAAAATAGATTTATAATAAAATGTTATGAATATATTCAAAAGGATAAAAATTATTAATACAATATAATACAAGTGCTCTGTAAAACGAACATAAAAATATGACTTACATTACCTGCACACTAAATAAAGAGATTAAGTCTTTTTTGTAAGGCACACAATATAAATTCTAGCTACTGAGCTAGGCAAAATCTGTATTTAGCCTTTTATGTCATTTTGAATTAGCTCCAGTCTATCATCAGTTTTCATGTGTTCAACTAGGCAGAATTTTCTCCCTTTAGAAGGTGCAGATGTTCCATAATCTTAGGTTTTGTGCCAGTCTCTCAGATACCAGGTTAAAAGTGGCAGAGCACCACATTGTCAAAATGGAAGGGATGCAACAGTTTGTACTTTATATGCTGTTAAATAGGGCTAGGACTTATAATTACAACCTAAAAAAGCTATTATACAAGCTATCATTACAATGATTACACACAAGATCCTGCCCAGGATGATTTGAATTGAATTCTTTGTGAAGCTGCTTTGAAAGGATTTAAATGATGAAGAGCGCCATACAAATATCACTGAATTGAATCGAACATGACAAACAGCAAATGTGAACAAGGAGCGTTCAGCAATGTACCAAGACTCGAACCCTGTTGAGACCAACAGTATGTGCATAAATCAACAGCGATGGGCAAGTGTCTCTCAACTTTAATTCTGATTCCTACAACAAATACTGGATAAATTATCTGTGAGGGCCCACTGGGACCCTGCCATATTTTGCATGACCTAATTCTGCTCACTGCCTTCCTTAAGTGACATATTTCTCGCAAGCCAACACACCCTTTGCCACCTAATGTAGTGGAAGAACTAGGCTATAGAATAACTCGATCATTCAGCCCTGATATTTTCTTTGCGCTGGGAGATATCATCTCAGCGCTTCAAAAGAAGACGCAGCAAGCGAAGGAAACCCGTTCTTTGTGCTTTCCATGCCAGTATTGAAGGCTCTAACTGTCAGAAAAATCTGCCTTGCTGATGGATCATGACATATCAAACTACAAACAGATATGTACTAGGTTGCCGTTTATAGCAAGAGGAAGACGTACATGTTCAACATGAAGGCGTGTGTTTTAAGACCCCTTAATTTTACTGGGATGGAAGGTAGATGAATAAGGCAAATTTAATGAGCGTTCCTCCCTCACAAACACTGCATTTTTGGCAGAGGCTGAGCCTCCTTGGGTAAGCTTTTTTTGAGACCATTTGGCAGAGATTATGCCCAGCTTAACGTCCGTCCCACAAAGGTCTTTGATTCATAACAGAGATTTGAAAGCACACTTACATTCATCGAGTAACTAGTGCATGTGAGAGAACGCTTTAATCAGATACAGCTACAGAGCAAAGGGATTAGAAACACTAAAATGTAATCAGTGTGATTAAAACATTAATGCGTACACATACAAAAGCATTTCAACAACAACCCGGCTACGCTGTAACAGCATAGTGCTGGAGAAGAGTGGAAAATATTCCACCATGCTGATAGTCAAATAGAGAAACAATTGCAGAGCATTTCAATACTAGATGAGAGTCAACAGGGGGGACCATTTTCTTTAAAGGGACTATGATAGGTGCTGTGATGCTGCAATAGGGGAAAATTGAAATGCTGCAGAGAAGGGAGGCTGAATCAAAGGAAGATCTGTTAAACATGCATCCATGCTAAGATGTCTTTAAGAAACATTGAGCAACATGATGTACATAACAGACACTTTCACTGGTTTCTTCTTAGCACTAGTGTTCCCGATACAGAAAATGACACCCGGCCAAAGTAACCATGGCAACACACCCTATGGACATGCACTAGATAGCCTCTGCTATCTAACACTAGTTCAAACACCTTGGTAGACATTTGCTTAACAATGGGCAGTTCACTCAAATATAAGAATCTGGTCATCATTTACTGACCCTTGTGTTGTGCAAAACTTTACCCATAGAATACGTTCTATTTAGAACCATATCTTCCTGAATAATCGTTTTTTTTTAATGATAAAATAATCTTATAAAATATAAAATTGTCAGAGTTTAGGGTTCTTTATTCAGAATGTACTTTATTAATTGTCATCAAGTTCAAATTCAAATGTATTACCTATTCAGACAGTTTACGATTTCAGAGGCATTGTTAAGCCGCGTTTCCACCGCAGGAACTTTGCCCAGGAACTTGGAACTTTGGTGTGGTACTCTGTGTGTTTCGACCGCAGGAACCAGGGTCTAAATTAAGTTCCGGGTAAATATTTCCCCCTCCAAACGGCCTTGCTCGCAAGGTAGTACTTTTTCAAAGTTCAGGAACTTTTAAGGGCGGGACTTGGGCGCTGAACGTGTTGATTGGTTAGGCTCACGCAGCCTTTTATTTCAACCGGCATTTTTAAAAGTCTCTTGCGCTCGGTTGCGACTCGAGTAAATATCAGTCTTGCTCTCTCTCTGTCTGATGGCGCGCGTTTGTCTCAGCCATCTCACGGTCAATGTCCATAATAGCTGATAATAACATACATTGTCATTTTAAATATAGCTTTACAAGCTTTCAGAATATGTTAGTGCTCTTTTGCGCCGTTTGTTAATTACCTCTTTAGTAAACCAATATATAACCAGCAAAAGCAGTACAGCTCGAATCTCTGCCATACTCATTTTTTTCACCATGTAAACGACCTGACCCGATTACTTTTGAGTGTGCGTCCTTAAATTACGTCACAGCATGCGCCGCGCTCTCACCAGGCTATAATGTTGACAAGAGAGGAAAGTTCATTTTTCTGAGAGGTAAACTTTTTATTTCGTAAGAAGTTATGAAGATAATGTTGGAATAATGACACAGCTTGACAGCATATATTGCCCCAGGCAGTTTTTACTTTAACTGTGCCTGGCAGAAAAATACATTTTTTTCTGAGATGATTATTACACTTTACAACAAATAAATAGCTTATATTATACCATTTTAGTCCTGGTGGCGGTTAAGAGTTGCTATGGCTAAGGTAAACACATTCCAGCTGCTGGAAAAAAACAGTGTCGACATTTTTAATGCGGCAGACAAACTGCATGTCACAAAATGATTGCGATTGAAAATTAGCACATGTAAACACTAGATCGGTTTAGATAATGTTTCATGTAAACAGTATTGCAATACCCTGCTATTACAAATGGTACGATATGGACTTTTATTAATACCGGTACTTTAAGGAGGACAGCGCCTATATGAGCTGTGTTTCTTAATTTGCGTGGATGTGTGACAGCAGGTGTCAGGACGTGTGTACCATAGACTGTAAAAAAATATGGACGTAGTATCCGTGAATTCACCCATAGGATTCCGATAAGCCGTTCTAAAGCTTAAAGTAGGGGCGAGGTGGGCGTTGCCATCTTGTGAGCGAGTCATCGCGTGTCACTCCCGGATAACAAAAAATGGGCAAAAGGGCGGGATGTGGGCGGAGCTAAGGTGAAGCAATGACTATAGACGGCAGATGAATGGCTATCCACCTGTAACCACGCCCTTAATTATGCAGAACTTTAAGGCTTTATATAACGTAAACGAATGAGTAATTAAAAAATTCACCCCCCTCACAGTTGTCATGAAGGTCGAAATTAGCCGTATAGGCAAAAAACACAATTTGTACCAGGCTGTAAACATGTTTTTTTCTGCTGTAAAGTTGGGCATTTTAACATTAGGCTTAATGAGATTCTGCTCCCTTCTGGAACCTGCCTCTAGTGGCCAGTTGATGAATTGCAGTTTACATTACTTCCGTATTGGCCTCAAGAGAGATCGCGGGAGGTTGCCGCTTGGTGTGTGCAGAGCTCTGCTCCCACTGTTCACTAAACATTAAAAGTAGAAGAGTTAAACATACGCGCAGTGCATGATAAAGAAAGCACCAGAAATATGCACACATGAGAAGAAGAAAAAGCGCGGCGCGGGACGTGCTCGCGCTGCCGGACTCTGAGCTGAAGTGCGCACACACGCCTTTCAGACAACAAACATGCGATCACCATTCAGTTCTTTCGCGGATTATTATTTGGGTTTGAATGGTCAAACGTGTAAAAATGCACGGTCTGGCGAGTATTGAGGTAAACACAGTCAGATATGTCTTTAGTGAAAGTATACAGCTGAGGTAATTAGATCCATACAGGTCTTAATACAGACATTCTGTGTGATTAATGTCGAACACCAAAGAAAAATAGAAAATTACTACATGGTTGGTTAAATAACTAAATATATATTTATTAATAATCAGTTTATTGTTAAATGATAGAGGGAAGACTATGTAAGCAGTTTTATATTTGATCATTTAATTTCTTTTTTGACTTGCTACTGTTAAATAGTAGCCTGACAAGCCAGACCCACATCAAGATGTTTGGTCTGGAAACTCACCATAGACAGGGCTCAATCCGAGGGGCGGGATAAACGGTTGTCTTTCAAACTCCCTCTGCACGTGATAGGATAGCGCTACACCAACCAGAGCAACAAAGGTGAAACAGAGCTTGTTGATAGATTAAACATTCGCCGTATCCGGTCAGCAAAACTCCGAACACATCTTCCCCTTTTAAGAACGACTTCAGTGCCGTTCTTTGTTCTTTTCTCAGAGAAAAGCTTAACTCCAAGTCTTCCAGAGTCGCGGTCAAAGCTGATTCGAAAGACCAGCCGCCGTTCGCCAATTGAAGTTTCACAAACTAATTTCGGGAGAAGCACGCACAAACAATTAAACCTAATTAAACACAGGTGGAGCAGGCTCAGATAATTAACCCAATTGGAACACAAGAGGAGCACATTAAACTAATCAGTTAATCAATGATAGGAGGTGTATATAGACAGCCGATTTACCTTCCTGTCATTGACAGTTTATCAGCATCCCACCACCACCCCTTCTCCGCACTTACTTCAAATCAAATCAACTGCTATAAATATCAAAACAAATCACAAATTGCAATCTAGTTCTAAACTATCCATCGTCATTATGGCCCCGCCCACCGACTCTATACACGATGTGATTGGTCCGACAAGAGTTAGGCGAATACAGCTCAGAAGGGTATTGAGAGTTGCTAGACGACACTTGCGGGCAGATTAAATTTGCTGCCGCTAGGGTGCGTGTAGATTTCTAGGCTAGTTAAATAGACCTCTGAAAAATAAAGCACAGTTTTTTTCATATTGTTTGTAATTTGTGTTTTTTGATTATTTTTAAAAACAAAGATACAATTAAAAATCTATATTATAATTATAAAAGTACACTTAAAAAATATTAAATTACTGGTATCATGAAATAAGATTTTGGTCATCCCAACCTATTAGAAGTGAAAGGTTAGTGAATGATAAGGTATCATATGTGTGATATATGTGTGAATGATATATTATCAATATGATTGATAATGTGAACTCTGTAAGGATGTTCACACTGGCCGATATTATAGCAATAAGAGGAGCAATGGTCAAAAACCAGGGCAGGAACATGCTGGCCAAGTGAATTTTTAGTAAAAAAATAAATAAAACAATGAATAATAAGTTCTGTTGTCATATTAATCATATTATCTGTTTTTTTTGTTGTTGTTGTTTTTAACCGTGGTATCGATTTAGTATCGGTATCGAGGTATTTTGGTCTGGTATCGTATCGAAGTCATCATTTTGGTATCGTGACAAAACTACAGTCCACTAAATCTTTCAATCGGAATGACAAAAAAGTGTGCATGTAAATGTGGCTATAGTGTCGCGCAAAAATGATTATAAAATATAAAAACTAAATATTTTTTATATTTTGAAACAAAATTATATTAAATATTTTTTATATTAGAAACAAAATATAAAACACTGGCCTAGTGGTTTTTGGATATTTATATACTAATCAGTTGATGTGAAGATTAAAGATTTAATGGTTAATTGTGAATGTTGACATAATAAACTGTTCAACTTTATTGTATTTATTTGTGATTTGTGATAAAAGTATTTGATGCAGAGAAAATTATTTATTTTATTTATTTGTTAACACTTTAAAAAAGCAACATTTACATAATAATAGTGAGTAATATATAAATTAATTAAACTGATTCAAAATGTGAAATTGACAGACATAAAATCTAATGAATTACTTCATAACAGTAAATATTACAGATTTATAACATTTACTTGATAATTTCACAACAGTGATTTTCCTTTTAAAATTACATTTACTTAACTACTTTTAATAAAAACAACCTGCTAAGTTAAATATAATTAAGTAACAACTTAATGCAACTTTAAGTAAACAACAGCAGTAAAATTTACTAAGAAAAATTGAGTGCAAATTCTTACAATGATTTTATTAAAGGGGGGGTGAAATGCTGTTTCATGCATACTGATCTTTTTACACTGTTAAAGACTTGGAATCCCATACTAAACATAGACAAAGTTTCAAAAGTTAAGGTGGACGTTTGATGGGAGTATTTCTTTGTCAAAAATACTACTTCCGGTTAGTCATAAGTTTCGGCAAGTTTTTTGAGATCATGCGTCCCTTTTGACGTTAATGGGGGCGGAATTTCCTTGTATGGGCCTTACGGACAATTCTACCGGAAGCGCGTGAGAGAGAGGGAGAGAGCGAAAGTAACAGGCTACGCCCATCAAAGCGCTGGCTCGTAGGATGATGGACAGGTGATGTGCACATAACAATGTCACCAAAAAAGTGCGTTTTTGGTTGCCAGACCAAGACAGTCCTGCACAGATTCCCCCAAAACCCCGCGTTAAGGCAACAGTGGATATAATTTGCTTTTCCGGATCAGCAACTGAGTTGCGCGAATGTTTATATCTGTTCACTGCATTTCGGTGCCGACTGTTTCATAAACAAGGCCCAGCTCGACGCCGGATTTTCCCGATCGCCTAATGCTGAATGATGGAGCAGTCCCAACGTTAGAACCGCAGGCGGTGAGTGAGACTGCTTCAAATGTCTGTGTTTTTGCCTATGGTCATCAAGTAGCCCAAACATGATCACGTATAGTTAATTGATCAATGGAGCATGCGATGTGTAGTGCGTGTACATTTGTTTAGCTGGCCACTATATGTGTAACTTTATGTTTGTGTATTGTAAAAGCACTCCAAACAACAATACACAAAGAGGGGGGAAATATGTTGAACTAAATAAGCACGCTTCTTCATTCAAATGCGCTACTATTCCGTGTCTTTCTATGTAAACACTAACTTAACCTGCCGTGCAAAACCAGTCCGCTTACTGTCTACACAAACCACGCGTAAACACACAAACACACGTGCACAACTGCACTTCCCACATGTACACCTTCAAAGACAAAAATACGACGATATAATTCAAGTATAAATATGTAAATAACACAAGCCGCTAAGCATGTTATATAGTTAGTGTATACCACATAGAGATGTCCTGCTCTAGTCGTTTTTGCTGCTGCTCCTGTTCAACTGCAGCCTCTGGGTCTGATTCCGGATCATAGATGTATGGCTGTATCTGATTAAAAGCCATATTTTTATTTTGAATAAAGTTTTTTTCCCGCTGTTAGGGATGACACAGCTTTACGACGCACTCGACTCAACACAATAGCAGCAGTGAGCACACGTCATTATTTAGCTCCGCTCACACGACACGCCCCCACCCGCTCGGGTTTTTTCGGAAAGACTCGGAACAGCGCATCTTTCTTATATAATTTAAAAAAAAAAAAAAGACTTTTCGGAGCTATGCAGGATGCAATGCTACTCTATAGGTACTCAAGATTGACATGACACTGACTGAAACTGAGTGTTTCACCCCCCCTTTAAGTAAGTCCTACAAGTTGTTTTTATCAGTGTATGTTGCTTATTCATAAGGCCAATTTAGAGCTTTAAAGTATGGACCTTCTTGAATTATTGACAAAATCATTAAATCAACCCCTTAACTTCCCCCCAATTTAAAATATAAAGTAATAGAAAAGTTATGGAAGTTTAAATTTATTGAAAATGAAAAATACAGTACTAAATATTTGTTTATTTATATAAAATAAATATTTTACAAAAAATGTTTTACTCTAAAATTACTATGAAATCAAAGCCATGTGTCTAACCAATTTGTGTTCCAAATTTGAAGTTGATAGCATAAAAATTGAAGTCCCCATGAGATTTTGTTTAGGCGCTATACCAAAAATAGCCACCGGGTGTCATTCAATTTCCATTGATTGTTTATTTGATGTATTTTCCTGTAAATTACTATCCAAATATCACTTCCATCAAAAACAGTCACCAAATATGGAACATTGAGACTCAGACCTTTCAAATGATATGTGTTTTGTCAAGAAATTATGTGTTTTGTCAAGAAAAGATTTCAATTATATAAGTAGTTAAAGGTTACAACTGTTGTTATGATGTAGATTTCTTTTTGGAGGGGCACTCTCGTCATAAATTACTATTTTACTGTCATCATGTAATATTTATCATAAAACAATAGACACATATCTCTTCAGGAGGGTTAGACCTTTCCAAGAATATATAGTTTGTCATGATTAACTTAGGATTTAAGTGAAATATAGTGAAGTGAACGTAGGTGTCCTGTATACGGGACGGTGACAGTAAAGGGGTTAAGTAAAATTATGTTAAACTGATATGGTTTTATGTGCTTAAACAATATAAAATACATCATATCCCATGTAAACAAGTAATTGTATATGTATTATTTAAATGCAGTTATAAACTGCCCCCCGTTTAAACCAAAACTACGCCTTTGACTCTCTACTGACTTCTATTGTAAAGACAAAACCAACTGAAACATAACCTTATTTTTTCAGAAAGAAGAATGTAAGTCTTACAGGTTTGGAACAAGAGTGAGTAAAAGATGACAGAATTAAAATTTTGGGGTGAACCATCCAATTATCTGAGAAATTCATGTAGCACACACGCATGATCTAACTGACAGAATAATACAAGCCTTTTTCACTATCCACAATGTGTGAAAAATTGCAAGCATTGCTTTCCGAGTTTGTTCTTTCTTCTTATTCTCAGCAGAGCACTTAAATAATTGCAGTTCAAGTACTTTGCTTTTACCACAATTTCATTAATGGCCTTTTAAAGACTATCAGGCTGGTACCAAACACCTTTAAAGCATCAGAGAACTGGCAACAAAGAAAAGCTGGGTGATCTAAAAGTTAAAAGTAGTGAGCTAGTACGAATTAAATGGCATTGTTCATGTTGGTTGGGTTTTGACAGCTGCAATTAAAATTCTCATGTTCTTGAAGGAAACCAGGCGCTGCCATCTCTCGAGAGGCAACTGCTTTCATTTCATAAATAAGCTCACTTCCTGTCAGCTAATATTGTGTCATAATGCCAATCCTCTCTGGTTCTGACAAACAGAAAATGTGGCATTACGCGACCTATTAAGCAGCGTGAAAACAAAGCGAGATATGCGAAGCATGAAAAAAGGTTTGGAAGAACTGACGGGCATCTTAACATCTGACAGTCAGTGATGACGGTGTGGCATTCCCAGTCTGAGCAGGGCCTCCAGTCTGCCAAGAATGCAGAGGCAAAGCTGTTGAGATGATTGATGACACGCCTCCACTGGCCCTCTCTTCCCTGCTGACATGCACTCACAACCCAACACTTTTCACTGCTAATTGGACAACCTTGCAAATTCCTTCTCTGAGACTGTGGTCCACTAAATTAGCCACTGATAACTGCCCAGAATTGGTTCAATTTATGAACGTCCAGAACTGTCATGTTGGTAAGGTGTCACTCACACTGCAGAAGCTTGCTGTTGAATAAACCTGCATCAGGCATGTAACTTTCGAGACAAATTTATTTCTCATTAGTTTTCCATTTTGATGTTTTGATCAAGCTTGCGGGTGACAGTTCATTTAAAGTCTAGTTAGGTAGAACTTTAGAAATAGATGTTTTTGTTCCTAATGAGTCCCAGAAGACAAAAAAAGCACATAGCTGCCATAAATGGGGCATCACATTATCTACTTTTGCTTGTTTGATTAGTTCACATCACTTGCTAATTATGTTTTTATCTGAGAAGATTCAAGTAAAACAGATTATGCTGTATATGAAATGATAATGTAATGTAAATGTTTCTGCAAGATCTAGTGTTTTCAACATGATACCGCCCTATGCTTTACACAGACACTAACAAAGTAAAACTGCAAATGCCATCCAGCCAGAAAAATCTAGGTCTGTTATGTAACACTAATGTGGTCAATGGCTATTCCATTTTTTTTTTTTACTACCGAACTCAGTGTGAAGCTTTGCCAAACTTCTTAGCAGAATGCTATCAACACACAATCAGATATAATTGTATATAATATAATTGTAATAATTGAAATCATGACCCTCTAATCCATCTAAGACATTTGAACTCTACAGGAAACTTTAAAGGCTCAAATGTCCAAGTTTGTGCTAGAAACAACATGGGTTCGGTTCGCATGAAACATGATTTGTTCACTGATTAAATGCTTCGTCTTGAATACACTGAAAGTAGCCTCAGATAAAAGCAGCTGCAAAATAAATGCAATTCATTCTTGGAAAATTACACTGACTATCAAGCTTGCAGTTACATCTGAAATTGCTAAACTATGGTTACAGAAAAAAAGTCTAAATAAAAATATTACACAATTTGGTAGCTGAAATAGGAATCTATGTTAAAAAAATAATCCCTATAAAAGGGCCCAATCATCCAGAATATTACTTTTTTCCATTATACAACATAAACTGCAATCAGCATTGCCTTACATTAAGCAATTTTTTTATTTCATTTTTGGCCAACATAGTGATACGTCACATTAAGCTCTCAGAGGGGGAAAGAAAGCCTAAATGCTATTGATCTGCTTCACTGCTTTGTATTCCATTCACTAATAATTACCAATGCAGTCCCTCCAATTACTTGGCTCTGCTTAACATTTACAGCCACGTGCAATCCACGCACATTGATTCATTATGCAAATGACAGGGACTAATTTAAGGCTTGCTTACATGACTCCATTTAAAAACCTGCAGCCATAGCAATGCACTGTGCACAAATGAATTGAGACACGTTTTACTTTTAATGCTGAACAAAGAACATTAACCCTTTAAACCATTTGTCGACAGACAGATGATAGACAAACAGGGATAGACAGACAGACAAACAGGGATAGACAGACAGACAGACAGACAGACAGACAGACAGATGATAGATAGATAGATAGATAGATAGATAGATAGATAGATAGATAGATAGATAGATAGATAGATAGATAGATAGATAGATAGATAGATAGATAGATAGATAGATAGATAGATAGATAGATAGATAGATAATGACAAATGAGCCTTCAATTTTACACTGAATGTGGTGACGACTGATGATAGGATTACTGTTAAGGTGAACTGCGCAGGCCTGTATGCTCTCCAGTTTGAGAGTAGAGTGGGTGTCTAGCACCTGAGGGACAAAGAAGCTTATCTGGTACCTAGTGAGCCTGCTTCATCAAAAGCCATGGAAATCAGTGACAGGTTGAGGAGAAGGGAGGTTAAATCTACTTAAAAGGCACTACTGGTTTTTCTGAAGTGCTTCAGGTATAATTGCTTTGAAGATAACCATTATCTGGTAGCAATGAATATTTTTTTCTGCATATTTTATCCTGCGACTTATGACCTCTCCCAGAAAGAGGGCTTATTTAGGAATATTTCATTAAGCAATTACAATGCCATAGAACAGAACTGTGAAATGGAATATGTGTGTGTGTGTGCGTGTGTATATATATATGTATGTATATATATTAGGGCTGTACTAGAATAATCGAATATTCGAATATTCGTTCGATGAGGTGGCATTCGATTTTCAGTTTTGAGATTCGAATATTCGGTTTTTTTTTTTTCAACACGTGACTTCCGTCGCGGACTCATTCTCACTCATGCTTGAAATAATAATAATAAATTAAAAAAAACACCGCAACATGCTTTCAATAAAAGCATCGCGCATTTTAAAGATTTAAATTAACAAAAAGTCAGAATAAGACAAAATAAATCCCTTATATAGAATAAAACTAATTGTAATAGATATTACATTTTGTGTCATTTTAAAAACAATTCATTTATTCTTATTCAACTGTTTATAAGCATGCTACCGTGTTCTTTATTTATTACAGTTCATTGAAATCACTGTGTGTTACTAATTTAATTTCTGTTTTGGGATTCATTTGTTTTAAAGAAAGGTTCGTTATTAATACCTTATTAAAGTTCTTGCTCTCAACAGACTTTGTGTTTTGTATCACTTGTGCACTGTCCGTTTTCGGAGCATAAACCTGCCCGTGCAATGCGTACCGGAAACTGTTTTATTTAAAAGATTATTAAATGTTTATTAATATTTAAAGAATGTGTGCCACCTGATCATATTGCACCAAATGCAACACTGCACTCCACTGGGTCTGCCACAACACATTTACGATGCCGAAGAGTGAAACGTGAAGTCGTGAAAGATGATACAAATGCAAACCGACACTATTATTATATATTTAGCCCCACCCACCGAAGCTTCGAATATTCGATATTGATTGCCACCTAAGCTTCGAAGCTCAAAAAATGGCATTCGAAACAGCCCTAATATATATATATACACACACACACACACTCACCTAAAGCCTAGTTCACACTGCCCGATTTTTGCCCCGATTTTGAGTCGCCGACAGGTTTTGTGAAATCGCCGACAAATGCCCGAGATCACAGGCAAATCGGTGCTCGTGCACGCAATCACGCAGTGTGAATAATCAAAGATGCGATCAGAGAGAATCGCCGATGAGTCGCCGACGCCGGTGAGATATTTGGCATGCTAAATATCTGGACCTGTCGGCGATTCAAACTCCTGCTGTGTGAACAGCGTTTTGACTGAAAATTACACCGACAGCCAATGAAAGAGTGAGATACAGGGCAGCGGGAGGTTCAGGGAGGAGCAGAATATCAGTATTTTAATAGATATATACAATTCTATCAAACAGAAACAAAGGCCAAACATTTGCACATCCAGCCACAGCAGCAGCACACTACAAAATTGTTTATTTACCTCAAACTGTCTTTGCAGAACACAATCCTGGCTCCCTCTGTCTCTCCAACAATTTCTTCCGCCATAATCTTTTTTCTTTTTCTCCACACATCAGCGCACATACAATTTGAAGCAAACTTTGTGCAGTTTATCATTTTTAATAACAATTCCAAGTCTCGCGTGAGAACTCTGATCTGACGCACGTGTGATCTTGCGTTGTTTACTTGTCACATCGCACGTGTGTTTGGGAAACGTTTGGGAAACTCTGTCGTCAAACCATCGTGCAGTGTGAACACAGCAGTGACTGAATGATACCCCAGATAGTCATGCAGTGTGAATAGAGCAGAGACCCGACGAATTTGAAAATCGTGCAGTCTGAACTAGGCTTTAAGGATTATTAGGAACACCTGTTCAATTTCCTATTAATGCAATTATCTAATCAACCAATCACATGGTAGTTGCATTTAGGGGTGTGGTCCTGATCAAGACAATCTCCTGAACTCTAAACTGAATGTCAGAATGGGGAAAAAAGGTGATTTAAGCAATTTTGAGTGTAGCATGGTTGTTGGTGCCAGACAGGCCGGTCTGAGTATTTCACAATCTGCTCAGTTACTGGGATTTTCACTCACAACCATTTCTAGGGTTTACAAAGAATGGTGTGAAAAGGGAAAAACATCCAGTATGAGGCAGTCCTGTGGGCAAAAATGCCTTGTTATATGATGCTAGAGGTCAGAGGAGAATGGGCCGACTGATTCAAGCAGATAGAAGAGCAACTTTGACTGAAATAACCACTCGTTACAATCAAGGTATGCAGCAAAGCATTTGTGAAGCCACAACACGCACCTTGAGAATGGGCTACAACTGCAGAAGACCCCACCGGGTACCACTAATCTCCACTACAAATAAGAAAAAAGCGGCTACAATTTGCACAAGCTCACCAAAATTGGACAGTTGAAGACTGGAAAAATGTTGCCTGGTCTGATTAGTCTCGATTTCCGTTTAGTACAGATGCTAGGCCTACGCGCCTAGGATGCTAGGTGGCCCCAAATCACGACTTTGGATTTTTTGTGAGTGAGATTTTTTTCTAACATACACGAACACATTGACTAATAATATTGTAGTAAAATACATTTTACATTTTACATTCAAAAACCTGTGAATGATATAAAGTAAGAAGTGAACATGCTCTATTGTCACTTCAAAATACAGTGCATGACGTGTTAACCATGAAAAAAAAAAACACGATTGATGGGAAAAAAAAGCACCTGTCAGGAGCGAAAACGTAAAAAAGTATGGATGAAGACGTTAAAAGGACGGAAATTTACCTTACAAATTTTGTGCTTACAAATCAAAATAGGCGAAATTAAATGTTAAAGATGATTGTTGATTGCAGATGCGTCGAAAGACCTAATTCAAGAAGTCTATGTGCGGGTCTAGGGTCTCTATTATATTTTCTAGTTTTTTGAGGCGACTTTTTTTACAACATTATTTTAGAAAGTTTTATTTCCTCTGTGTCGCATCATGCAGTCAGATTTTTATTGAGTGTATTTATTTTTTCCCTTTTTATTCAAAATATTCACAAACTTGTTTACTGAATTTCATGATATGCTATTTTGATTGTCATATATGTGGAAGTTAATATGTTTTGTCATTTAAACAGCTTTATAATGATCATGTTGATATATAAGGCGCAATGAGTTTGCACTGCAATTCAGAGGATCTGTCAGATTTACATCCTTAAATAAAAGTAATTGGCTTGTGAACTGGGAGAAGAATAGAGTAGCAAATTTGTATTGTTTTATACTCAATGTGTATCAGAACAATTCCCCAAATTAGCCTTTATTAGCCTTTAAGGATAATTGCAGCTTCCAAAGTCATCATATAGAATTTGAATTTAAAAACTATAAATGTTTTTTAACAGTACTTTATTTAAATCTCTGAAACCTCAAATATACATTATGTGGTTGAAAACACTGAATAGTTGTGATATATGAAAAGCACATATGCTGTATATATGAAATGCACAAAAGCTGGCTCAGCGCCAGCCAATAAGCAAGAGCATGTCAGTCAGTCAAAACAATTCATCAGTCATTTTAATCAGTCACTGAACATTCTAATCACACCAGTGTGTTTGTATGCGTCAATGGGTTAAAATCAATCTTGTTTTTTAGGGGTGGAGGGTAGCCTAGAAATCTAGACGCACCCTAGCGGCAGCAAATTTAATCTGCCCGCAAGTGTCGTCTAGGAACTCTCAATACCCTTCTGAGCTATGTTCCTCACAATCTGGACTGGCCAATCACATCGTGTATAGAGTCGGTGGGAGGGGCCATAATGACGACAGCCGAGTTGCGTTTGCGTGCTTCTAGTAAACACAGAAACTGGCGAACGGCGGTCTTTCGAATCAGCTTTGACCGCGACTCTGGAAGACTTGGAGTTAAGCTTTTCTCTGAGAAAAGAACAAAGAACGGCACTGAAGTCATTCTTAAAAAGGGAAGATGTGTTCTGAGTTTTGCTGACCGGATACGGCAAATGTTTAATCTATCAACAAGCTCTGTTTCACCTTCATTGCTCTGGTAGGTGGTAACGCTATCCTACACTGTAAAAAAAAATTGTTGGTTTTTGTTGGTTTAACTTAAAAAAGTAAGTAACATGGTTGCCTTAAAATTTTGAGTCTATTGAAATTAAAAATTTGAGTTGATACAATAAAGGAAATTTGTTTAATAAATAGAAACTCAAAATATTATTGTATCTGAACCACAAAAAAAATTGATAAATCATGAAAATAGCACAATTTGGCATGTCATCAGAAATAAAACACACACAATTACCCAATATGCTTACAAAATGTTAATAAAGGTTGTCGAATCTCAAAAAAATGTTCATTGTATTAACTCAAATTTTTAATTTCAATGAACTCAAAATGTTAAGGCAACCAGGTAACTTTTTTTCTAAATATTTTTTTACAGTGTATCGCGTGCAGAGGGAGTTTGAAAGACAACCGTTTATCCCGCCCCTCGGACTGAGCCATGTCAAAGGTGAGTTTCCAGACCAAACATCTTGATGTGGGTCTGGCTTGTCAGGCTACCATTATCATTATTTAAGATGAAAATGTTCTCAGAACGACAATATTATCGTTTATCGCAATAATTTATTGGCCAATTTATCGTCCAGAATTTTTTTTATTGTTATCGCAGAATAAACCCCGACAGAGTGATCAGGACCCCGACGCGAAGCGGAGGGGTCTTGCATCACTCTGAAGGGGTTTATTCTGCGATAACAACCGGCTGGGTGTACATTATCCCGCTTATTACACGGCTACTAGTCTCAAATAAATAATTATTAGACACAAAATATTGTCTTGAGATTAAATATTTTATTAGCTCTTACGCAAAGCTTCCGCGAAGAAAAACAGTTCCAACCTGCTTTAAGCCTTTATCTATTGCTGAAGATTTGCCATATACCCTTGCTAAAAGTTGAAAATTAATGCTGAAAGGGTTAGTTCACCCAAAAATGAAACCAAGCCTATGATTTACTCACCCTCAAGTCATTATAGGTGTATATGACATTCTTCTTTCAGACAAATACAATCGGAGATGTATTTAAAAAGTCCAGGCTAACGTTAATCCCAGCAGTAGTTGTAGTTGTGTTTGAAGTCCATAAAAACTGCAGCTGTCCGTCAAATTACGTGCTCCACACGACGATGGGTTAATAGAGCCTTCTGATTCGAATCGATGCGTTTGTGAAAAAAAAAAATCTATATTAAAAACGTTGTAAAGGAAACCCGCCTTGAAGTCTTCCATTGTAACCCACGGCTGTTTAAGCCACAAGATGGCGCCAGCGTTAAGCATAGAAGTAGTACTGGTCAAGATAACTCGTAGTACCCGTATGAGCGGGTGTTATCTGGAAATAACGTACCGCTGGAATGCGCGATTGACCAATCAGAATCAAGTTTTTCACAGTGTAATAAAATACTTTATCATTTACTGTCAGTATTCAGCAAATACACATTTATCAATGTTTAAACTTATCTTTAAACATATCTAATAAATATTTATTTGTGTGGACGACGCTAAATACAAACTTTGAGCTTGTCCACTTTCCACCAGAGGTAGTCGAAAATGCATTAGACAAGACTATTGGTAGACAGTCTTTCATAATGTAAACGCACATGATTTCTGATTTCTAAAATGCCATAACCACGTTCACCGTGGTTTTACGGCTGTCACAACAGATTCGAAAGCCGATGCTTTCCATGTTTCCCCCCCCCCGTCATCTCTGTGTTCATATATAAATTGCCAAGCTTGGCAGTTGACCACTACACCGAATTTAGTCTGATAACTTGGCACACTAAATATTGAATCTGATAATCTATTAATTTACGAAACTATATGAAAATCATGATTACTATAATATTAAGCTATACCACTGTCACCATGTCTGTAGAATATGTTAATAATTGCAACCAAATTAAGATATTTGGCACAAATATTAAATGTAGGATCACTGGCACAAAGTCAAGAACCATTTAAGGGAGATCACATCATAATTTATGCTCTTCAGCTCAGGAGAACAACAATGCCAAGGATAAAGATAGATTAAATACACTCTAAGAAGTCATTAACATTTTAAATCCAAAACACCATATTCAATACATACATGATTACATTTGTGAGCAATGAATTGATAGTACATAGAATCTATGTGATCTACCAATAGGCCTATACTGACTCAATACATTAGCAAATCAGCAATGTTATACCACATCCATTAAATATTTTAGAGAGCAAAAGACTAGAGTTCAAGTGTTGATGTTCAAGTAATTAATAAAACAGAGGAGATAAAAAAGAGGAGAAAACATCAGTAACATCCTTCCGATTAATCAGCACTGACAGTAAGAGGTGTGGCCTGAGGAGAAAAGAAACATGTTCCCACCCACGTCTCGATGAAGCACTGATGCTGGTTAAAGTACAGGCACTAAGCATTCACTGTCCACCAATTGACATTCTCTGGACATCTGGGACAGTCATGACAGCCCTATTCACAGTGTACAATAGCCTCCCATTATATATATTTTTTTTACTCAATTCTGAGGCACAATAATGTTGTCACATTGAAATTACTTGGCATAAGTGCGTACCTTTTGAAAATGTAGCAACAAAACAAGAAACATTCTACAGTGTATTTTAGTCAAAATGAAAAATCTGAGATAACAATCAAGGTTTTATGGGGGGGTTTGAAAGACAACCGTTTATCCCGCCCCTCGGATTGAGCCCTGTCAATGGTGAGTTTCCAGACCAAAAAAAAAAAAACAGCAAAGTACAGAACTGATGTTTAAATATGCCCTACATAGCCTAACCAATTGTGAAAGTTGACCAAAGGTGAACAAAGGCTGCTGTTCCATAATTATTTTGCCAAAAAAAAAAACTTAGTGACATCAGTAGGAGTTTCAAGTAGTTAGCAGAAAGGCAGATTGAGACAGTCAACACAGATAAGATGAAAATCTTTTGGATGCATATCATACGTGTTAAATGGACCAGATAAAGGTGTTTATAAAAGGTTTATAAACTTTAACAATGAAATATGGCCAGACTGCCAAGTTCCTGATGGGAACCAATTTGTGAGCCAATTGTTCTTTGAGTCGGATCTTTTCAATGAATCATTTAAACCGACTCAATAAACCAGCCTTGAGTGATTAGTTCAAGGCTGAATCAATTCGAGCCCTGGTTCGATCAGTTCTTGAGTCACAAACTCTTTGAACTGAGTCCTGATGAATCAGCTAACAGAATGTTGTCATAAATAATATTTTAAATTAAAACATGCAGAAATCTTTTCAGCTGAAAGAGGTAAATGTAATATAATGATACAAATAAAATATAGGATCTAAATTACTAAGGTTACATGTATGAATCAATATTGGCTGCAACACACACACACAAACAAACCCACACACACAAACACACCCACACACATAATATATATATATATATATATATATATATATATATATATATATATATATATATATATATATATATATATATATATATATATATAAAGAAAAAAAGAAGACCAAAATAAAGACCAAAATGTAATTATTACTTTTTGTGACGTTTTAGTGCCGTGCTTGCGTGCCGTAAACAACGTAATTACGAACTTGCATAAAATCATTTCTAAATGGATATTTGAACAGGTTCATTGAAACTGCTTCGAAAGAACCGATTCGCAGAAATGAGTCGGACTTACTTTTCCCACCACTAGTGGTCCTGTGCTAAAATATGGGTGGCAAATTGTATTTAGAAATTAAAAGAAGGACTAGCTACATTTGCAAAACGAGTCAAAATGACACCAGGAACATGTAGCCTATTCTGACGCATAGGCCTATAAGATGTCATAAAATGTTGGAAATGGTATTGCAGTTGTAGCAATATATGAACGACGTTTGGATCAATTTTTTTAAGAAGCCAGATGCACAGGCTGTTCAATGAGGGAAACGGTGAATTTCTGATATTGTGAAAAGCCATTTTGTTTTAATAAGAGAATACTATCAAGCAGCAAACGATGAGAATGGACTTATGAAACTTAAAAAATAAAATAAAAACTTAGAATCAGACACTTGCATCAGTTAGCGTTACCGTCAGACACACCCTTGGAAAAAGGTTTCAATCAACGCATACGGGTTAAAATTAATTAAAACATGTTTTAGTCATAACTTGTGAATCAGTCAACCCCCCATTAATCCCGCACATAACCGTGTGCAACATCTCTATCTTTATTTTTTCCATGAAGCAAACATCCGTGAGGCTCTTGCGGACGGTGGGAATCATGAATGGCTTCATTGTAATTGTGCAAAATGTTCCGCTTGGCGGGGTTTACAAAACTCTACCCCCTTCCAGAGCTCCTTATGCAACCCCTTAGACAATCTGGACCCTATACTTTAATATCTATAATTGAGTCAGTGTATCTCACAAACTTAAAATAACCACCATAGCCCCAAACTCTTCTGGTCAGTATGGGAACCAGCAGGTTTTGTGACCCACATAAAAGTGACGGAGCGACACTGGGGGATCTGCCGAGTGTTGTTTACAAAACTGAGAGAAGAGCGACTGATGCAGGTGCCAGCCAAGTTTAGTTTGAACACTTCTACAGCGACTTGAGTCTCCTACCTGAGCAGCGCGGTGTCTCCCTGTCTGCTGATCACACTCTCGCTGGACGCATAGTCCACAGTTTGTCCAGCGGGCAAACACGATGGTAAAAAGCAGCAAAGACTAAGAATTATAGCGGTGAGCCACTGACCGGAGACGCACGCATCCTGCACTGCAATCATTATGTCCATCACCGCCGAATGGAGTACGATCCGCGCCGTTATCAAAAATAAAAATACAAATATCTGGATGAAAATATATTAATCCTCCGCGAAAACCCCGAGAAATGGCGTTCCGTGTAGTTTTCCAGATTTGTTTTGATCGGAACCTGACCGCGGGAGGAAGTCGACTCTCCAGTGGCTTGCACACCATCTAGTGAGGAAATGGGAAACGGGAGCAGAGCTAGCAGCAGACAACCCCCCGGCTCTGATCCTGTTGCCATGCGGCCGTTTCCCAGGCAACCTGTTCCCTGTAGCTCGTGATGGAGCAGTTAAGCGGGTGGTTATTCTTGATACAGCAATACTATTTAAATAGAGTGAGTTTTTGACCACCCGGAGCTTACCGTCCTGCAACCTCAAGACGTCCTCCTGCAAACATGCACTTTGTTTTGGATTAGCCTATTGCTTGTGACGTCTCCAAAAACGAGTCATTGGAAAGGACAAGATTTAAAATGACACAGGTCAGGTCTTGTTTGTGTCTTCAGTGGCCCGTGTAGCCCTGCGATAGGCTGTTAGAAATATTTCATAGTTCTCTTTATTGCATTTGGTTTCTGACTTCATTGGAATTGGTTGTCATCTTGATTATCATACAAATGTAAACACACACACATAGGCCTTAGATAGATAGATCGATAGATCGATAGATAGATAGATAGATAGATAGATAGATAGATAGATAGATAGATAGATAGATAGATAGATAGATAGATAGATAGATAGCATCAAACATCGTTAGTTCGCCTAACGTTAGAAATTTAAATTCTGTCATTAATTACTCACCCTCATGCCATTCCAAACCCGTAAGACCTTCGTTCATTTTCAGAACACAAATTAAGAGCTTTTAGGCCCCTCTGTAGACCGCTAGCTATTTAATTAACACTTTCAGTGCCCAGAAAGATAGTCCATTACAAACATCGGTAAAATGGTCGATGTGACTCCAGTGGTTCAACCTGAAGCGACGAGAATACTTTTTATGCGCAAAAACAAACAAAAACCGTTGTTCCGTTGCTGTTCACGTGAGCACCACAATGCGTGCGCGCAGGAGCTGTATTGTATTTACAACGTAAAGCGTGTAGGAGTCTAGCACAGGCCAGAACGAAATTGTTGAATAAAGGTTTTATTTATTTTATTTTATTTTATTTTATTTATTTTTTTTGCACACAAAAACTATCCTCTTCGCTTCATTAAATTAAAGTTGAACCACTGGAGTCACATGGATTTTAGCAATGTTTTTACTACCTTTCTGGAGCTTGAAAGTGTTAATTAAATTGCGGTCTATGGAGAGGCCTGCAGTGAATTTCATCAAAAATATATTCCTTTGTGTTCCAGGAAAGACATGAGGGTATTTGACAGAATTTTCATTTTTGGGTGAACTTACCCTTTAAGCCCATGTAACAATGTAAAAAAAAAAAAAATTCCTGTCAAACTCTGGCACCTGTGGTTGCCAGAATACATCTGTAAAAAAAGTATAGCAAATTTTTAAACAGCCAATTAAACAACTAACACAATAACTAAAAAGTAAATTAGGCTAATGTAAAGTAAGGATAAGGATAGTAGTAAAGTAGGCTAATGTAGAAATTAATCTTTTTCTTTTCTTTTTTTTTTGTTTTTTTTTTTTGCAAGCTGTGGTACAAGGTTTTTTTTTTTGTTTGTTTTTTTACAAGCCGTGGGGTCAATCCTGCATGAACACACACACACACACACACACACACACAGACACACACACACACACACACACACACACACACACACACACACACACACACACACACACACACACACACACAAGCATTATGGCAACCCACATTACGAAATAATGAAATAAACATTAATTTAACAACATAAGACATAATATAAAAGCCTAATGTGCAAGTGATGATTAAAATCTATAAAGACAGAATTATTCAAATTAAAAACCATCAAATACAAAGTGTTTTCTGGGAATTCTGGGGTTGTCAGGTTACAGCTTTTCAATGAAAATTATGATTTGTTCTTTTTACTTTCAATTTTTGTTTACAAATGTAACAGTGAAATGTAAGATCTGTACCAGATCTATTACATATTTTCCATAGAGTAAGGGAACTTACTGTTAAGTTCTAAATTAAGAGTTTTTTTTACTGTAGCATTTTTACAGTTAGTATATTTTTTTACAGTGAACTCCAACAATAACGGCTGACTTTCTGTACATTGTTCCACTACTCAATACACGACTAGTCGCCAAATATGTACTTAAAATATTGATCTGATTTTAAACAACTTTAGAATTTTGCATGTAGCCTCTATTATCATATTCTGCTTAAATAGTACAAAAACAATTTGCATATTTGCTACAACATGCAAAAAAGCAACAGCTACAGGCAGCTGATTTTAGGCAGAGGCGAACTACAGGTAGGGCGCCATTAGTGTGTGTGTGTGTGTGTGTGTGTGTGTGTGTGTGTGTGTGTGTGTGTGTGTGTGTGTGTGTGTGTGTGTGTGTGTGTGTGTGTGTGTGTGTAGGGTGCATATCTGGCACAGATTTTTGTGTGTGAGGGGGGTTATAGCCACCCCCTACTAGTTCCCCCACACTATTGTATCAGAGAACTTTCAATCTGATGATTATACACCATTGAATTAGAGTACTGTCAATTACTGTCAAAAAAGTTTGCATATACCATTGGACCAAAGAGATCGGTCAGTGCTTTGGCAAGGTAATGTTTTTTAAACCACAATAAAGCTGAACTCAAACAAAAGGCCAAAAAAAAAAAAAAAAAAAAACAGGTACAGGTACAGTAAAAAGTGCACAAATCTGTGTTTTGTTAGAGCAGTATTCGTGGCAGTTGAGAAATCAGACTGCGAAATGGGCATGTTAGAGGCAAAATATATTTGCAAATTCACTTCAGTGTGTTATATTTTCACTCTATAAAACTTTCTTCTCTTACTTGCACTTTCCAAAAGGTTTTTGCACAAATGCAAAAGAGTGTGTTTTGTAATTGTCCCATATCAAACGTTAACGGCACCTTTAAAAAAAGTGTAATAAAATGTGCTAATTCACAACATTAATACATCCTTTATTAAATCACTTTGTCAGATTTAACGCATTTTTAGGCGTTGAATGCTGAATCGATTTAATCAGTTCTAATAGTGCTTAATGCAAGTCGAGTTATTCAAAGCTGCAGTCCGTAGTTTTTCCTCACAAAAAAAGCGGCTAACCGGGACTCCTTCTTTATGTGTACAGATGTGACGCAATAACACAAAGATATGCTTGAAATTCCCATGGAAATCCAGCAGTACCACTGGATTTAAAAACATTATTACAAGCTTACTGCTGTAAATCAAGCTATTGTAAGCAGATAGTTTTGAACACTGGCTGGTTATGTACTTGCTCAAAAATTTATTTTGAATAATTTTTAACCCCAAAAAGTTACAGACAGCAGCTTTAAAGGAGAAGTTCAAGCATAAATAAGTAAAATAACTGCACTGAATCAGTATCTATCAGTATATAAATCAGTTATATATATATATATATATATATATATATATATATATATATATATATATATATATATATATATATATATATATATATATATATATATATATATATAAATAATTGTACAAAAAACACCAAATATAGGTCTACGGTATATTATATCTGCAGGTAAATTCTTAAGCCACCTAGGTATACACACACACACACACACACACACACACACACACACACACACACACACACACACACACACACACACACACACACACACACACACACACACACAGTGGGGCAAAGAAGTATTTAGTCAGCCAACAATTGTGCAATTCCTTCCACTTAAAAAAGATAAGAGAGGCCTGTAATTTTAGGTACACTTCAACTATGAGAGACAGAATGAGAAAAAAAATCAAATTGTCTGATTTTTAAAGAATTTATTTGCAAATTATGGTGGAAAATAAGTATTTGGTCACCTACAAAAAACAAGATTTCTGGCTCTCACAGACCTGTAACTTCTTCTTTAAAGGGGGGGTGAAACACTCAGTTTCAGTCAGTGTCATGTCAATCTTGAGTACCTATAGAGTAGCATTGCATCCTGCATATCTCCGAAAAGTCTTTATTTTTTTTATAATTATATAAGAAAGATGCGCTGTTCCGAGTCTTTCCGAAAAAAGCCGAGCGGGTGGTGGCGTGTCGTGTGAGTGGAGCTAAATAATGACGTGTGCAGCAGCGCGCTGCAGTGAGGAAAGTGAGTCGCTCTGTGAGCAAAGTGATTCGCTCTGTGAGCAAAGTGATTCGCTCTGTGAGGAAAGTGATTCGCTCAGTGAGGAAAGTGATTCGCCCGCCGCGTGAGGAAAGTGATTCGCTCTGTGAGGAAAGTGATTCGCCCGCCGCGTGAGGAAAGTGAGTCGCTCTGTGAGGAAAGTGATTCGCCCGCCGCGTGAGGAAAGTGAGTCGCTCTGTGAGGAAAGGGATTCGCTCTGTGAGGAAAGTAATTCGCTCAGTGAGGAAAGTGATTCGCCCGCCGCGTGAGGAAAGTGAGTCGCTCGGTGAGGAAAGTGATTCGCCCGCCGCGTGAGGAAAGTGATTCGCTCAGTGAGGAAAGTGATTCGCCTGCCGCGTGAGGAAAGTGAGTCGCTCTGTGAGGAAAGTGATTCGCCCGTCGCGTGAGGAAAGTGCTAATACAGATCGACCGCCGGCCTATCAGTGGGTAAGTCAGTAGCTACTGGTTATATCACCTGTTTAGCATCCTACAAGCCAGCGCTTTGATGGGCGTAGCCTGTTGCTTTCGCTCTCTCCCTCGCTCTCTCTCACGCGCTTCCGGTAGAATTGTCCGTAAGGCCCATACAAGGAAATTCCGCCCCCACTAACGTCAATGGGAACGCATGATCTCAAAAAACTTGCCGAAACTTATGACTAACCGGAAGTAGTATTTTTGACAAAGAAATACTCCCATCAAACGTCCACCTTAACTTTTGAAACTTTGTCTATGTTTAGTATGGGAATCCAAGTCTTTAACAGTGTAAAAAGATCAGTATGCATGAAACAGCATTTCACCCCCCCTTTAAGAGGCTGCTCTGTCCTCCACTCTTTACCTGTATTAATGGCACCTGTTTGAACTCATTATCAGTATAAAAGACACCTGTCCACAACCTCAAACAGTCAGACTCCAAACTTCACTATGGCCAAGACCAAAGAGCTTGTCAAAGGACACCAGAAACAAAATTGTAGACCTGCACCAGGCTGGGAAGACTGAATCTGCAGGTAAGCAGCTTGGTGTGAAAAAAAATCAACTGTGGGAGCAATTATTAGAAAAAGGAAGACATACAAGACCACTGATAATCTCCCTCGATATGGGGCTCCACGCAAGATCTAAACCCATGGGGTCAAAATGATCACAAGAATGGTGAGCAAAAATCACGGGGAGACCTGCAAATGACCTGCAAAGAGCTGGGACCAAAGTAACAAAGGCTACCATCAATAACACACTACATCGCCAGGGACTCAAATCCTGCAGTGCTAGACGTATCCCCCTGCTTAAGAGAGTACATGTCCGGGCCCGTCTGAAATATGCTAGAGAGCATTTGGATGATCCAGAATAAATTGGGAGAATGTCATATGGTCAGATGAAACCAAAATAGAACTTTTTGGAAAAAACTCAACTTGTCGTGTTTTGAAGAGAAAGAATGCTGAGTTGCACCATGCCTACTGTGAAACATGGGGGTGTAAACATAATGCTTTGGGGCTGTTTTTCTGCAAAGGGACCAGGGCGACTGATCCGTGTAAAGAAAAGAATGAATGGGGCCATGTATCATGAGATTTTGAGTAAAAAAAACTTCCATCAGCAAGGGCATTGAAGATGAAACATGGCTGGGTCTTTCAGAATGTCAAAGATCCCAAACACACCGCCCAGGCAACGAAGGAGTACCTTTGTAAGAAGCATTTCAAGGTCCTGGAGTGGCCTAGAAAGTCAACCCCATAGAAAATCTTTTTATTTTTCTCATTCTGTCTCTTATAGTTGAAGTGTACATATAATGAAAATTACAGGCCTTTCTCATATTTTTAAGTGGGAGAACTTGCACAAATGGTGGCTGACTAAAAACATTTTTCCCCACTGTATAAAATGTTGCTTTTTTAAATTTGACTGGGGGCACTAATAAGGATTTCGCCTAGGGCGTCAAAATGGCTAGAAATGGCCCTGGCTACAGGCCTAATAATACACAAGGTATTTTTCATACAATCGGCACATGATAGTACTGGTTTTGTTAGAAATCAGGTCCTCCCTTGAAAATGTCTCCATCAACTATCAAATAGTTATAGTTATACAAGTAATTTTTTAGAAAAAAATTATCCATGCTTACTTCATAGTGCATAGTAATAAGTGCACAACCAATCATGATCAAGTATTTGAGTGAGCCACATAATAAGCAAGTCATTATTAGCAAACCAGTAACTAATTTTACAAAAAAAAACACCAAATATAGGCCTACTGTATGTTTATTATTTCTGCAGGTTAAGCCACCTAGGTCATGACATATGTCAACAACAGAAGATATGAAAGCATTTTATGCCTTTTAAATGGGTATAAACTAGTTTATTTTTGCAATCAATACACGCAATTATATATTTCCATTTTGTTATCTTCATTTAGAATTTTTTTCCCCTGCGTTCAGTGACCCAAGCAGCAGAGACTTGTGGTCACACCAGTTGAAAACCACTGCTATAGAACAAAGGAAAGGCTTGAAGGAAAAATCATTCACAGCTAAATAATGGTTGACACAACACAATAGAAGCTATAGGCTACACCAAAATCTTTCATTAAAGTAACCTACATTCTTCTTTTTTTCCGCCTGCTGCTCAAGGCTATGATAGTCAGTGCTTATTTTCTATAGCCTCTCTTTAAGACGAAAAGCATGTATATTTCTAGGAGTCACAGTTGAGTATAAGCTAGTATAGTTTAAAACATAAAGTGAGGACTAAATCAGCATGTTCCCTAATAAGCTAGCACTTCTTGCACTCATTGCAAGTGTTTTTTGCCGCAGTTTGAAACTTTACACAGCTGCAACTAGTATTTGTTTGCCTGCTTACATTCGCCTCTTTGATGATGATGTGCAGGTTTTTGAAGAAACTTCTGGGTGCACAGGCATGCTTTGATATGAAATATACATTCATTTTTCTTTATTGTGCTTGTAGTTTACTCATACTCAGTGAATGTTTACATTTCCTTCTCATGATGACCATTCCTTTGATTTCCTTTCCTGTCATCTCACTAGGTTCTTTTTTTTTTCTTTAAATTTTTTTTTTCTTAAATTTTTTTATTTTCTTTATTACTGTTCTCTCTCGCTGCTTTCTGTGGTACTGCCTTCTTTTTTATTTTAAATAATGCACTCAATGTACTGTAAAACCACTCTCAATGTCGGTGGAGCCAAAGGTTTCTCTTTTAGATGAGGATCTAAGGTGCTACATGTCAGCGTCTAGATCAGCACATTTAAAGGGCTCATGCACACTTGCCTTTTGTTTTATAGACGGTGCATCCTGCATCTAATGGATTTGTCTAATAAGGAATATATTTACTGTTGACTCACTGACACGGTTGGGCCATTTGTAAAATGGCTCTGATAAAAGCATTTTGAACCTGTTCCTGTTGCGTATTTGTCTTTTAATTGGGAAAGACATGGTTTGGATATAATTGCCTGAATGTCATTAGCGTTAATGGCAACCAAAGTCCCTTCATTCCATTCTGTATCTAAATTGGACTGGCATAGTTGGTCTATGCTAATCATTTACGCTGCCAAAAGCCAAACACTCATTACTAGGTAATTCTAGCATCATGCCTCCAATAGGGCAAGAATACATGCATATTAAATACACTTTTGAAAAGTAACAGCTATATTGATAAATGCTGACAATGAGATGTTGGTTTAATGGGTTACTGAGAATAATGGATACATCATATATATATATATATATATATATATATATATATATATATATATATATATATATATATATATATATATATATATATATATATATATAAGCCAGAGGTTAAAAAGAAAATAAATGTAATCATTGATATTTTGTCACATGCTGTGAGAGACTGGGTCCAATTATGATGTTTTACATATTCACAACTCACTACTTGCCATCTTTTGGCATAAGAAACACTTATGTGTGCCAAAATAGCTAGACCTGTTAATGAGAAGGACTACTATAGTATCAAATGTGATATACAAGTTCATATAGAGCATCTGTAACTTGAAAAATAAAGGGATAGTTCACACAAAAATAAAAATAACCCCATGATTTACTCACCCTCAAGCCATCCTAGGTGTATATGACATTCTTCTTTCAGACGAATACAATCTGAGTTATATAAAAAAAAATGTCCTGGCTAATACAAGTTTTATAATGGCAGGCCAAAATTTAAAGCCCAAAAAAGTGCATCCATCATATAAAAGTAATCCATCCGGCTACGGCTTGTGAAGTGGATTTAACACGGTATAAAGTAAAATATATAGCTTCCGGCGACCCACCTTTAGTATTCAACTAAGGAAAAAAACGTAACTGGCGCAATGATGACGTCGGACATAGTGTAAGCATTTTGAACTTTGAGAGGCGTTGCACTTTCTTCTTAAAGGATTAGTTCACCCAAAAATTTTAAATTATGTCATTAATGACTCACGCTAATGTCGCTCCACACCCGTAAGACCTTCGTTCATCTTTGGAACACAGTTTAAGATATTTTATATTTAATCCGAGAGCTTTTCTGTTCCTCCAATGAAAGTTTATGCATTGCACACTATACTGTCCATGTCCAGAAAGGTAATGAAAACATCATCAAAGTAGTATGTGACATCAGTGGGTTAATTAGAATCTCTTGAAGCATCGAAAAAACATTTTGGTCCAAAAATAATAAAAACTACGAATTGATTTGTCTTCTCTTCCACGTTTGTTTTTCAAATCTCATATTGATTAATATTGATTCATGATTCGGATCGCGTGTCAAACTGCCAAACTGCTGAAATCACGTGACATTGATGATCTGAATTCTGAATCAATACGCTGATTCATAACCGTTTAAATTTTTATTCGTGGATTGAAAACAAACCTGCAAGAGAAGACAATGCTGAATAAAGTCGTAGTTTTTGTTATTTTTGGACCAAAATGTATTTTGGATGCTTTAAGATATTCTAATTAACTAACTGATGTAACATATGGACTACTTTGACGATTTTATTCCCTTTCTGGATATTTATAGTGTGCATACACTTTCATTGGAGGTACAGAAAAGCTTTTGAACTGAATATAAAATATCTTAAACTGTGTACCAAAGATAAACAGAGGTCTTACGGGTGTGGAACGACGTTAGGGTGAGTCATTAATGACATAAATTTAATTTTTGGATGAACTAACCCCCTTTAAGTTGAATACGGAAGGTGGTCCGCACTGGAAGCTAGGTATTTTACTTTGTAATGTTTTAAATATGGCTATTTTTCTTACACAAACCCATCGATTTACTTTCAAAATGGATGGATGACCTTTTTTGTCTTCAAGTTTTGGGCTTCCATTCACTGCCATTATAATACTTGGATTAGTCTGAAAGAAGACTGTCATATACACCTAGCTTGGCTTGAGGGGGAGTAAGTTATGGTATAAATTAAAATTTTGGCTGAACTATCCCTTTAATACAATGTCTCAAATAAGAGCAAAATAATAATATCAATGCTTTTATTATTTCTGAATTTTCAGCTTTACGGACTGCTTATACTTTTATTCAACTAATTACCGGTACTTGAAATCATGTTCCTTACATATTTGTGGTATTCTGTTTTTAAATTCAGTGACTTTTTTGTTACAAATAGTGAAAAACAACAGTGTGGTTCATGTTAACTTTTAACCAACAACTGAGAGATAAAGATTGTGATTGTGAGTTAAATTGTAGCAGAAAAGATATCAATGGATCGCTCAATGAATCAATCTTTTTTCTTTGCCAACCAAGTGTTATCAATCTCATTTTCATTACATAAATTTGGTGTGTCACAATTACCCCATTACAATTGCCCCCAGTCTCGACGGCTTAGGGGACAGATTTGAGGCATCATCAGGAGTCCATTCACCCATACAAAAGTAACCAAAGACAAAACCATACAGCAAAACCCTCACTTAATAACTAAAATGACTTCTGAAATTCTCTCAAGCACACAGAACTGAGTCTACCTGCTCATGCATGAAAGCTGTGATTATTATTACTCCCCATCCTCAACACAGTTCTGTGAAGATGTGAGGGAAATGGGAGCTTTTCACACTTTTACACAAAGCGGCTCCTGAAATAATGGACAAGATAAATGATGCCAAGGATTCTACCACAAAGGCAGGGTCTTTTGTTTTGTGCTGTCTTGCCAAAACCTTTAAAGGAAAAAAAAAATTAGACACTATAGTCCTTATTATTTTTACCCCTTATACTATAATCCTTATTATATATTAAACAAGCTGTATCCCTAAAAGAATGCAAATGATTAAAATTTTAAATTTTAGTCAGGGTAACTTTCATCTTCTTTCATCTTTCATCTTCATGCACTAGCTTCCCCAACGTAAGCCTAGCTGAAGGCCTAAATCACATAACCCCCCCACCCCCACCCCCACACACTTGCATGACATCGGTTACATGCCTGACATGAGCAGTCCAAGAATAAGCAGTGCACTCACCAAATAAATGGGATGTTATGTAGTCAGAGGACATCCAGGTTGGTGCCTATAGGCGAACAGGTGCCAGCTAAGGTGGGAGCACAGTCCAGGGTGGCAAGAAATACAGAGTTTAATTTTTAATTTAACACTGTCAAAAAATTTGTTATTTTTTTAACCCAAATCCTGGGTTGAGCCTTTTTGGTAATTTTTTTGTGGGCTACTTTTTCAGTGTTTCGGTTGTTTTTTTTGTTACCCAGACATTAACAAGTTATTACGGCATTCATTTCGCTGGCTTTTTAGGTCGTCTACAAGAGAGAGCAGTGCAGCTCCATCAAATTGGTGCATGTCTTCAGTAAAATAAAGATGTTATTTTATCTATAAATTCGTTATTGTGCTGTATATCATTTAATGTATGTAATGCAACATAGAGAGACGCAACATTGCATAGATAGTCACCAAAACGAGTGTCGGGTTGGTCGTTGCCCTTGTATAAAATGTTGTGATTTTATTCAAAAAGATACAGAATATAAATTCTTATGAAGTTAAAATATGTTCTCAGAACTGTACATTGATTGTTTATGGGCCCAGTCACCGCATATTTCGGCTACGAGTGCAGCGAACGCAGCGGTCCTAAGTTAGAAGTTCCCTGCTAAACATGATACAAGCTCTGGCACGAGATCCAGCGCTGTTATGGGGGAAACGGGACAACAGAGACTTGAATTACACTTGAATTACTATTATCTAAATAATTTTTACTTATCATATTTGTTAAACAAGCTTAAATGTAGACAATAAAAAACTGTGCTAGAGCCAGTGGTTTTGTGGAGTATTTAAAACATTTTGAGGATTAAAGGGGTCATATCATTTTTTTATTGTTTATATTTTGTATTTGGTTTTACGCAATGTGTTTATGTGGTTTTAGGTTAAAAAAAGTCATTATTTTACACATACTGTTCATTATTGTTGCTCCTCTCTGCCCCTCTTTTTTGAAATCCGTGGATTTTGAATGCATGGTTCTGAAAAGTGTGGTGTGTTCTCTAATTGGCCTTCGATCAAGTGTATTGTGATTGGTCGAAATACCTTAAGCATCTGATGGGAATGTCATACTTCTTACTATATTCGGAGCATCCGCTCCCAAAGCAAAGCAACATTGATAGATGATAATGTCGGTATTACCTTGGGTGCGTCTCAATCAGCTCCCTACTTCAGTAGTCAGGACACTGATCAGGGAATCAGTCAATGGGCTGACTAACTGATCAGTGCCCTGACTACTGAATTAGGAAGCTGATTGAGATGCGCCACTGATCAATTTGAGCAGAATCTCATTGAGCCCTATGTTAAAATGTTCAACTTTACAGCAGAAAAAAAAAACATTGCCAATTTTAAAATGTAAATTGACAGGCGACTCCCTCAGATGTCCCAGCTCCTTGGTTGAAATAGCAATTTTCTCACACTTTACAAATAGTTGGAAACATTTGGGATATTGTAAGAACTCAACTGAACAAAATATATAACACTGGCCTGGTGGTTTTAGGATATTTTACTGCAAAAATACTACATAGTGCACCTTTAAAGGTGCCCTAGAATGGAAACTTTAATTAACCTTGCCATGGCGAAATAGTAAGAGTTCAGCACATGGACATCACATAGTGTGAGTCTCAAACATCATTGCCTCCTACTTCTTATGTAAATCTCGTGAATCCAAAACTCCACAGGAAAAAAGTGCTTCTCAACATAAACCCAACAGTGACAAGCATTAGGGATCATTTATATGCACGCCCCCAACATTTGCATCTCTCCAAACATGTTCATTGTCAGGTGGAAATGGAGCAAATCTTCAGGTAAACAAGCTGCTCGCATGGACACACTTCATGTTCCAGGCTGTTCGGGAGACCTGAGGACTTTTCTACAATTCCCACATATAAAAAATGGCAACAGTCATGGTTGATGTTTATAATCCGATACCACAACAATTTAATTCAAGATCGTTCGTTTGTTCGGCCCATTTCAAGCAAGCTTCGCTCAACGTCTTAAACTGAAGAAAGTGGCAACTATATTCCTGCAAGCAGTAAGTAGCGATTTTATCCACTTATTGACTGTTTAAATAATTTCTGATTAAATTTAAAATAGCATTGTCTAGATAACTTAAGATGCTTACAGTAACAATAGGAAACGCCAAGTACCATACAAAACTAAATAGTGTGTCTAATCAGGGTAATATTATTTTGTATTACAAAATACGACCTTGCTTACAGATCGTTCACTCGATCCTCCTAGCAAACCTTTTCCACCAAGTTAAAACGACAGTCATTTAACAAGGCTATTAATTTGGTAAAAATACAAGTTAACGTTATATATTTATATATGAAAACTGAAGTATGGGGTTTTCCTATGATGTTTTTGCCTATTTGTATTTCAGATTAGGCAACATCACAGTTACTGCATAACGTTAGCCTACATTGTGACGTTAGCCTACATTGTGACGGTTAGTCACAATGTAGGCTATAACGTTACGCAGGAACTGTGTAACGTGATATAAACATGCAATATCGTTGACGAAAAAAGACAATTCTAAAATGTAGGCTGAATGACACACTTTAAGCAGAACATCTCAAATGGAGATTGATAAAATGTATCTTACTTGTTTGGTGTTTTCAGATCGGCCGCGCGCGAGAAAAAGCGCGTGTGCTTATGGTTGCCAGATTGGACATATTTAGGTAAAAACCGGAGTGTATACGGGCTTCTTATTCACAGAAAAGCTCTGTTTGGGGGAATTAATTTCTGAAATCTGGCAACCGCACGAACGCGAGCTCTTTCTCGCGCGCGAATGATCTGAAAACACCAAATAAACAAGTAAGCTGCATTTTATCAATCTCCATTTGAGATTTTTTGCTTAAACGTGTCATTTAGTCGGTCTGTGTTCTGTCAGAGTGGTCAAGGACTCACAAGCCGCTTCACTGAACTGCTGTGAGCTGCTGAAATAAGCCAATCAGAGCAGAGCTCAACATTAATATTCATGACCCTTCCAAATAAGGCAAAAACAGAGCATTACATCCTAGGGACAATTTATAGGGTTGTAAATGGAGCTGTAAAACTGTATCTGGACAATGTTTGCCCTTAAATAAGCCACATACCCTCTATGTAGATATCAGAGAACAATTTAACATATTGTTTCAAAACATTCTAGGGCACCTTTAAACATGATTCTTAAAAAAATTAACAATGCAAACTCATTGCTTCAACAAAAGCACATTGATCTTCTTGGATTGATTAGCAACCTCAGAGCTCTGAACAGGTCTGTCTTTAAAGGTTTATAAAGTTGGTTTTGAAACCAATGTTTTGTTGTGAAAACATTTTTTTCAGTGACTCCTATGCCAATTGTGTCAAATGTGCCATTGAATCATGCATTCAACCGATTCATTCAAAAAGCCGATTCATTAAGGGAATGCCACTACTGTGTTTATTTGTTATTTGTAAAGAAGTAGCATATGTTTTCCATACTAGAAACCAAGGCATGCTAGCTTTGAAGTATTTGATTTATATCTTCAATTAATCTCAAGATCCAAGAATGACCTTTAAGATGCATCAAACAGAGACAAATGGGGTCATTAGAGATAACCTTCTCTTAAACATTACATGTTGACTGGCTGGTGTGGTTGGTGAAATACATTTCAGGCATTATTCTTTTTAGATTTGGCAAATAAAAGCATAACACAATTTTAAACTCTAACATACCAAGTCATCAAAGATTGAAGTTATTTTAGTTCGAGACAGATTTACGTTGGTTTTGGAGACTTATAAGTAAATATTACCATTAAAAACATGAAATGATTTGTATTGTTTAAACAGCTGAGATAAAGAGGATATTACTTTTTGATTATCAGTGTGGCATTTTGATGACATTTTCACTTTTGAATAGTAGCTGGAGTCATGGAAAGCAAGATATAATTTATGCATAATGAGAGTATTTTAAAGATGTAATTTGAACGATATGTTCATCAAATGGTTTGATTTCTGTAAAAAGAGATCAGGGAATGAATATAGTTATTCATACAAAAGATCCACCACACTGAGAGTTATTGTTCTGCCAAAATGAAAAAGAAAATTTTATCCTGCGTTATGCTCATTTGGCATCATCAAAGAGAGTGACAGTGGATGCCAACAGGATATTGCCCACCAGTACACAGTTGGTCACAGTTGGAGTCTTGCGGTTCTTTGATTTAAACATAAAAAAGACTTTAAAAATGCACTGTAACTTTGTGCCTGCAAAGTAGAAACTTGGGAGACTTTTGATTTTTTTCATTGAAAACAAAGAGAATGTTATTTCTTTTCTTATGAATCATTTGTAGCATATATGTTGTTGTTGATCAGTTATCTCTAGCTTTTTGACAAATGCTGCAATACAATTCTAAAAACTACACTGTCAGGTTCCTTCTCTAAATTACAACACATGCCCAGGGGAATCTTTCCAATGAAAATAGACAGTGTTTCACTTAAAGAACACTTCAAGAGTCTGACCTTCATATGCCGGCCTGGAAGTTAATTTTACATCTCATTTAAAGCCAGTGATCAGAGAGGCTGAGTTTCCCCTGCAGATAGGGCTGCGGAAGACTGGGATTTTCAAAGCAGGTTTTAATCTGCCTGACCCTCTCACATGGAAAGGTAGACTACCCACAGTGCACTTAGACCTAGAACAGCTTTATCAGAGCTCAGCCTAAATGCAATTTAGATCCATTGCCTCAAGCTGAATGTCCGTAGTAATACAATACTGGAACAAGAAGCATCCTATAAGGTCTTGGTGAATACAAAGCAAAGCATTTCAGTATGCTTATGACAGAATGCTATTCTGTGTGTATATATATATATATATATATATATATATATATATATATATATATATATATATATATATATATATATATATATATATATATACACAGACAATCTTTTTGTATTAGATGTGTGTATATGTATATATATATATATATATATATATATATATATATATATATATATATATATATATATATATATATATACATATATACATACATACATACATACATACATACATACACAACACATACACATACACATACACACACACACACACACACACACACACACACACACACACACACACACATTTTTGTGAAATGTGGGGACATTCCATAGGCTTATTATTTCCATAGTCCTCATATTTAACCCTCTCTTTGTAATACCTATGTCATACCCATGTCATTATACACATTTGTGTCCTCATATAAAAAAAACAAAAATACACACACACACACACACACACACACACACACACACACCACACACACACAAATAGTTTAAATTTGCTATTTAACTACATTTCAAAAACATAAATTAAACAATGTCAATTTATTTTTCCATAATTCCAAATTATCAGGCTGATCCGTCCAATCATATTAAATAATATTTTGGTTTGAATAAAACCTGTTCATTTAAATGTTTCTATATTTTGTTACCTGAAAACTATTTTTACAGTGTATGCAGATGAATGTTTCATTAACTTCACCATTTCATCTCCAACAGGTCTTGAAAACAGCAGCCAATCAGCCTCAGAGTTCCCTCATAGGTAATGTGTAAAAGTTGTGAGACAGCCAGGTTGTTTATTTTCAATGATGCATTAAACTTAGTTTTTCCGGAGGTCTTTATGCAATGCTCTGATCTCTCACAGTGGAAACACTTCTCTTCACCCTCGAGCTAAACTAACCCCAAGCACAGCCCCTCTGTCCCTGGAGCAAAGTGAGTATACACACACACACACACACACACACACACACACACACACACACACACACACACACACACACACACACACACACACACACACACACACACACACACACTGTGTGCAGAACTATTAGGTTTTAGTCTACTAGGATTTTATTGATTTTCTGATCATATTTTTTTCCCAGGCCCATTTGACCAATTCCAAACCACATTAATCCTGATAACTACTTTTAATTTTGAATTAAACAATTTATAAGTAATAGCTATACAATTGTTAATGAAGGCGAGAAATGGAAAAAAAACCTAGTGTGGAGAATTATTAGGCACATTTTCTTTTAAAGATAAAATGAGCCAAAAAAAAGAGAAACTAAGAAGTAAAAAATGATTAAATGCCCATGAGAAGGATACAATACTAATGCAATATTAAAAATTACAGTGAAGGCATGACCATAATTTGGACACGAAATGCTCATTGGGACACCAGGAAAAACATGTGGCAAAGAAGGAGACACACGTTAACTGCAAAATATTTAAAGTGAAGAATTAAGAGTGAAACCATCAGGAAGCCATAGTCTACGGCGCACCCATTTTCCAGAACTGCTACTTTTTTTTGTATCGATGACAAATGTTGCTTATGGTGTTTTTAAATATGCTTTAAGACAAGCCCTGTTCCTGAACTACTCCCAAACCAAACCATGTTTAAGACACCAACAAATTCATCAGCCAATGATGTACTCATGTCAAAGTGAGTCTCTGGTGTGAGTGAGTGGAGACAGGGCTAGTTTGCATATTCATACTAAAAGAGGCAATGATGTAGTCACATTCAAGCTATTTTAAGGCATGAGCTCCCCCCCAAGGAAAAACGTTTAAATATGTAATTTTGGTGATCAAAGATGAGTTTTAAGGGATAGAGTTACTGACTACAGGGGGACGTTAAGGTGCAGGCACATTAACTGCTGTTCGATTAATTTTTGCATGCAAAATGCTGTAATTTCATGAGGGCAAAACGTTTTTACAACTTAGATTTTGTAATGGGTTCCAGTTGCTATGTGCTATTTTTCATTTTAGCACATTGGTGGCTAATTCATATGAATTCCTATGATCTCATTAGCACGGTCTAATTGTGATCTGCTTACGTTTGGGGGTGGGGTGGACCTTCATGCTTAATATTTTTCTGAATAATTGTACATTTTAGTATGATTCACATAATACAAATTAATACAATATCTCCATTGCCTTTTCTCATGAGATCAGGTTGGAAATTTCACTTACGTGAGTGACCACACGATTTGAACTGCTATTCACTGTCTTGCATTTCTTCCAACATTGGCACTCTGTGAATATGGAGAAGGAAGCTATTTAAAGAGGTCATGTCACAGATTTTGCAAAGATCAATATATTCATATGAATGTGGTGACCTTCTCACATTCAAAGACAAGAAGGACTGCCCTCCAGCAGTCTATTCAGATTCTTTCAGAGGTCTTTTGTGCGGCCTGATCATAGCTAATTCAGATCGATAGGCCTTATTGGTCGAAAAAAAAAAAAACTGAAGTAGCTATCATTGCAAGATCACATCTTTGATTAGTAGTTCGCTTTCCTCTGTAAACAGAGATACACCGTGACCAAGCCAGAGCTCACACTGCAAGCATTTTTAGCGGTAGTTGTCAAGGGGCTCATTAAAACAGGAAATAAAATACATCTGAGAGCTCGGAGTAGTTCAGGAAATGACCAGCAATATCTAGGCTCTTTCCTTCTCGCTCCTGTGGCTGGCAAATAAACCCTAGGAGAAGGCAGGAAGCAACTTATTCAGTCTGGAATTGGCTAGATTGTGATATTCAGCAGAAGATAATGAGAAGTGATGGGGCAAGGCAGACAGGCCAGATAAAAGGCCTCCAGGCATGCTGAATGCCGTTTAAAGGTGGGCACATTGACGATTCGCACCTCACATTCAGGAGAACTCTTTATCCACCCATGTTGTTTTTGTCCACCGCTTCTCTTGCCACATAAGCGCGTGCTTTTATTTGTAGTGCCTGACAATTTCTGCGAGCCACTGTGGAGCAGAAGCAATGGAGGTGAACATGTTTGTGTGAAGAGAAATGCTATCCAATTCCAGTGGGGTCCCTGTGGTAAGGGCCCAATATCTGCAGACACACAAGCAGAGCATAAGTAAATAGCCATATAGTGCTATATTTGAAGACCCGGTTGGAGTCCATTTCATCTTCACTGAGCCGGTTCAGGAGATGCACTGAAGTTTACTTGCCAATTTAAATGTATGCCGGTGTTTCCATGTGGTAAATTCAGTTTACCACCTGAATTGATTTCCTTACTTTGGCTTCATTTAAATGCAGCTGGTGCGTTTCAACCAGGTTTTCTTTTACCTCTGCAGGGGGACCTCGGCGTCTTAGACTCAAAGACACTCATAGATGACACAGACAGTTATGTGCCCTCTGGGATGGTCTTTGAATGGAGTTTTTGAATGTTTCATATTCAACATGCTTTCTGTGATCACACCTCGCTCATATGAAAACAAGCGTCAGGGATAAGACTTGATTTGGTACTTTTGTCCTCCTGCTATAGCACTAATTCTTTTATCAAAACACAAATTGATGCTTGCATCATAATAAGGCCCGACTTTCTCCCTTCTACCAAGCACACAATTCATAGTCAGCTCTCTTACTAGCGTGCCTGCGCTGGTATTGTTTTTAGGATACCATTCGAAGTGTCCTCTGTGAATTAGTGTTATCTCAGCTGCATTCGTTTGTTCGCAGGTTCACTGATAACGTGACGACAAAGGTGCCATGTTGTTAACCCGGGCCACCCTGCATTCAAGACAACACATTTACCAATGTCCTATTATGACAGAATCCGCATCAAATTGTTAATCTTTTCAAGCTGCTCACTGTCTTCTCCAATAACTGCATTCATTTTTTTTTTCAAATACATTTACGCCAAAACCCACATCACCTTCGGTTAGAGCTCCTTTTAATACATTGCATATAATGACCACAGGGAATGACAAAGAACTGCTAAATTACCTATTCTGTTATCATAAAGTTATAACCTAAACCTCTCAGCCAGGTGATTACTGCTCGGGCTCGCTTGACTTACTTCTCTGAATACTGATGATATTCTACGATATTCAAAATATTATAAATATTTAATACCATCATCTTGAAGATCATGAATATTAACCCGATGTTGTATACTTTAAATTGTGCATCTCAATATAGATTGTGATTCTATTATATGCTACATTTATTAAACAAAGTACTGCAATCCCGAGAGATTTCGGCTTGCCAGTCAGTGATAGCACACTGTTAGAAGGAAGAGGGAAAAGGCAGTGGATTGTAAAATTCATTATTCTAGTGATTTAGGTTAAAATGATGTGGAAAAACATTTCGCTCCCGGTGTATGTACTTAAAAAGGAAGGGGGGTCTCCTTTCAGTCTGATCATTCATGTGTGCAAATGTTCCTATTTCTGTTCCAAATGATCAAAAGTCCTCATTCAGCTGGCACATAGAGGTCCATCAATCATGTACGTACTGAAAAAAAGTTCGCACAGAGGATTCACAAGGGCGAACTGCAAATAGTTTTATTCACATTGAATTATTTAACTCTTTTTTAATTTGCATGGAGAATTCCAAATTAGCATTACATTTTAACTTGAGATAAATAGAGATGCTGTCACAAAATCTTTTTTTAGGAAAGCCTGCTCATTACACATCATGGGATGTTAGATTATGAGCTCTACATCTTGTGAATATTTGCCGATATGACTTGAATCTGTCTCCTTTTTTTTTCAGACCGTAATCAATAGGCTATACATAGTCGCTTAGAGAACAACTTTCCATAAAATAGATAGTTTCTGCTGGGGTTATGATCAACACCTTAGTTTCCCCCTACTACTTCATCAAAGCAATGACCTGGAAATATGTCACCTTGTAGTGTCACCACGTTCAGTCATCTTTGGAGGCCACCTGCAGTTCGAATGTCTCATTTTCAGATTCTGCAGATTTGTATCACCGTGTCCCCACAAGTTTTTATCTAAAGTGACATTCTGCAAATACTTGAAAATGACTTTCATATGCGGGTTCATAAAGCAAATTCGCACCACATCTTTACAGGACTCGCTGGTACAGTTCAGGAAAGTTAGCAGAAAATAAATGTGTGCCCATTTGTCAGACTGCCATCTCCTGATCTCATCCCTTCTGTGAATTGCGCGCGGAAGGTGCAATTAAACTGACGACTGACTGAATCCGGCTTTTAAAACCGTTTGAGACATTATAACGCTCTCTATTGCGGGGGGGGGGGGGGGGGGGAGCATTAAATTAAAATATGAAATAAATAAACAATGCAACAGTAAAGCGAATGGTACCGAAATGATTGATCTTGCAGCCAGAAGACAACCTCCCCACATCCTTGACACTCTACTCTCCCTGAAATTATGGCACATCAGAAACGAGGCACCTTTTGATATGCCTACTGTTGAGGGAGTGAGCTGTGCTGAACAGATGGAGAGAGCAGCAGGGGTCTGGGTGGACCCACATTCCTATAGAGATTCCCCTGGACAAACAGTGGAAAGTGACTGTGGTAATTAATCCATCTTCCTCATTTCTTCCTCTCTCTCTCTTTCATCCCTTTATAACAGGACGGGTCACGGTAGGGCATGAGTGTTTGTCTGCTATTTTAAATGTACCTTTTTAGCTGCTGGAAAAAGGAGTCAGGGGTTGATTTAATTGGAAGTGTGATACTCATACCTGATGTTATAAAAATACAGGATTTATTGTGGCCCCCAGTTTAGGAATATAATGGCAACAGCTGGATGGATGGGTATTGTGAACAGATGTGAATATGAACAAAAAAGGCTGTGGAACTAAATCTGCATCGTTAATACTTTTGAGATTTCATAAAAAAATAAAAAATAAATTTTATATATATATATATATATATATATATATATATATATATATATATATATATATATATATATATATATATATATATATATATATTTAATTGTAGTAAAAAATAACATATATTTATACTATATATGTTGTTACACTATGGCCACTATTGAAGGGGACATATTATGCCCCTTTTCATTAGATGAAATAAATATTTGGTGTCCCCAGAATGTCTGAAGTTTCCACTTAAAATTTCTCTCAGATATTTGTGTGTACAAAAGCGTGCCGGTTTTGCGTGTCCCTTAAAATGCAAATGAGCTGCTGCTCCCCGCCCCTCTTCCAGAAGATCCTTTACACAAGCTTCAGATACTCAGTAAACAACAAAACAGGCGAATCTCACTCAGCCAAGATGTCAGAAATAACCAGCTGTGGAGCGCAGACTTGTATGTTTGAACCGGAGTCGGACATTAATGGAGAGACTCAGGAAGAGGTTGCAACTTTTAGACTGCGTGTTTTTGAATGGTTAGTGGATACATTTGTTACACCGCGTCAACACCGGACGCGACCGGTGATGCGTCACGCCGCTACAGCTAGAAGCTGTCTACACTGGAAGTGACAAAGCGACCGCTGCAAAGCATTTGTCCTTCATTTCATAAATAGAATGAGGCATCAGTTTACTGTCAGATATTTGTTGTTCATTCTAGCAAACATTCACAAAATATGAAGTGCCATCCTTACTTGTTCAGGATATGACATAAATTTAACCACGGTGTCCTCAGTGGCTTGGATGCCGGATATATTCCTGCACATATGGCAGACCAGACTGTCAGTAATTTTCATTATCGATTATCGGTTAGTTGCATTCCTAGTACTAATGCATGAGGAAGTATGAGGAAGGTTTGAGTGGCCAAAGACTCTCCAAGGATCACAGATGGAGAATTGCTGAGATTAGTTGAGTCTTGGGGCCAGAAAGCCTAAAAAAAGAAAAAAAACCTACAAGACCACAAGTTTTTTGGGAGGGTTTCAAGAAAAATCCTAGCCTGACAAGCCTCCCTCTGCATGCAATTGGATGGCGCTACCAGCGCTACAACCAACCAGAGCAGCGTGAAGCGGAGCCCATTGATAGATTAAACATTCACCGTATCCGGATTGCAAAACTTCGAACACATCTTCCCTTTTTAAGAATGACTTCAGTGCCGTTCTTTGTTCTTTTCTCAGAAAAAAGCTCCAAGTCTTCCAGAGTCGCGGTCAAAGCTGATTCGAAAGACCGCCGTTTGCCAGCTTTTGTGTTTAGAAGCACGCAAATGCAACTCTGCCATCATTATGTTAAGCCCCGCCCACCGACTCTATACACGATGTGATTGGCCCGACCAGAGTTTGTTTTTTTACAGATCAGAAGGTATTGAGAGTTGCTAGATGACACTCGCTGCAGATTAGATTTGCTGCCGCTGGGGTGCATCTAGATTTCTAGGCTAGAAAAATCCTCATCCAAAAAAACCCTTCAGCATATTCAGAAATGACTGAAAATTCAAAAGGGACCTGATTCTGTGGTTAGATGAAACTTTGATGCAAACAGGGATAAAAGTTCTCCAAGCCCACGGTTAAAATATACTGCTGGATCTTTGATGCTCGGGGTCTATATATATATATATATTTTTTTTGTGCTGGAGGTCCTGGACATCTTTTTGGGGGATCAGGATTCTAGCAAACACCAACAGATTAAAAACAAATCTAAACCTGATGGCCTCTGCTAGAAATCTTATTTCTGCCAAGACCACTATTGTCAATGATGATTGACAATTAGCTTACCGTTTGGATTAGTGGTATGTTTCTGTTCTGGGCAAGATCTCCCTGTGCATCCGTGCAGCCTAGCATGGATAAGAGCAGGGAGAGCAGCAATAACCTCCCTTAGGGTGAATAGAACAGAACCAACATGATGTACTGCAGATATCATTAATGTCAATATTTAATGTACAACATAATTCAGGAACTTAGTCTGATTCAAGGGGAGTCAGAATGCCAAATCCTGACTGACGAGAGCAGGAGCTGGGGATGGAGAAGGGGAAATGAGCTCTGGAGAAACGTGATAGCTGCTGATAATAATTAAGGAGCGTATGCTGTGATAGACATTAGGTAGACGTGTATCAGCTGACGCAAGCTTGACTAACGTGACCTACCAGAACTAACGCTATACGCTTGATAATGGGCTGTGGTTGGATCTTCCATCAGGATAATGACCCAAAGCAAGAATCAAAATCAACACACAAATGTATCCCTGAGCACAAAATGAAGCTTCTGCCATGGCTGTCCCAGTTCCCTGACCTGAACCCATATAGAAGACAAGTGGGGTGAACTGAATAGAAGAAACACCAACATAGAGCTGGGAATCTGAAGGATCTGGAGAGATTCTGTAAGGAGGAATGGTCTCTAAACTCTTGTCAGGTGTTCTCTAAACGCATCAGGCATCACAGAAGAAGACTCACAGCTGTTATCTTTGCAAAAGGAGGTATTGGATATATCGGTAAAAGGGTACCATTAATTGTGTTCAATGTGTATTAGCTAAAAACATGTATTCCCCATTCCCCACTATTTTACATTCTTAGGGTTCTAAAGGTTAGATTATTGTGATTATTTTATGCAGATTTATTTTCATAGGCTTTTTTGTTCATATTTACCAAGGGTACAAGCAATTCTGTCCACATCTGTATATAGATAGATAGATTTGAACAAGGTGATAGTTCATCACGTGACCACAATATGTATGGAATCCTTCACCTTCTGTTCACTGACCCAGTTTTCTATACGCTCATTTATAATGGACAGCCGTTCTTGTCAATTCCTGGCCTTAGGGCACAGGAAGACATGAATAAGGATTGTAAAACAGTTTGTGGTATGTTTTAGATATAGAATTGAGAGCTTATATTAAATCATATTTTTAATAAATCAGAAGATGTATTTTGATATTTACGGCTTTATTGGAACGATGGGATAGCCTATTTTTTATGTAATTAATAAACTGTCGATTTAAGACTCTATGGCCTGGTTTCACAGATAGGGCTTAGATTAAGCCAGGATTAGACCTTAGTTCAATTACAACATTTATATATTTTATAAACGTGCCCTAGAAAAAAGAAAAAAAACATTACTGGCATGCATCTTGAGATGAAATAATGGCACTGACATATTTTAAGATTTCAGTTAAAACAGTTCAATCAAGCATGCAGTCTGCTTCCATAGAGACTGGGCCTTCTCTGTGAAACTGGGGGTGTATCTGGTCCTTATATTTGGGGTAAAATTATATAAGGTAATTGTCTATAAAATGTTATTTATGTAGCTTCTTGTTTATTGAACTGTTGTAGACTATACATTCATGTGATTGTGATTATGATAGTGATTACAATAAATATTTGCTTAACATAAAAAGTGCAATACTAGCCTATAACTGAAAGTATTGCTTAACTGATAGTAGCTGTGCTTCCATTACAGATTTGCGCAAAACTTGTTATTGTTTCTAAAAGAAATTGACCGTTATGACGTTTAATGGTTTTATGGTCCAGGGTCACAAATGTCGTTAAAAAAATAAAAACAACTATTGCGAAATTACAGCATTTCCATTGACCGGTGTTATACGACTACATCATTTTTCTTCTCGTGATAAGTCTTTCCAAAAATCATAACCACACCCTAACCCTACTCGCAACCCTATCCTGGCACCCCATTAGACATCCAAAGAGGTGGAGCTGTACTATTCCCACCCCATTGGACCTCCAGAGAGAAGGAGCTGGACGTCATTTGACTCTGCAATGAGTACCACTTGATGGATTGGTGAGTTTACATATCACAGTCACCGCACTATACATTATTTTTGATCGAAGAAGACCTAAGTGTGTTATCCAAGCATTAATGGCATGGAAAGCCCCTATACTTGGAAATGGCCCAAGTATAAGGTGTTTTTGGGTGTTTCTCCCTCATATCTGCTTTGAGGTCTTGATAAATTGTGGCATTTCTTTGTTTAGAATCCAGTATTCCTGTAATAATTTTGTCTTCATCGAGTTTAATAAAGAACACAAGCTGCGTCTGAAATCGCTTAATGAGTAGGTATTACATTTTAATTTGAACTTACTTTGCAACCGTTAAAATATTACGTTCAGTATGAATGTAATCAGGATGTACTACATCCACCATTTTGTCATTGTGACCTACCAGTGCCAGCTCCTTTCATAAAACCTCTCCCGTGGCCTCAGGGGATAGTAAAGTGTCTATTGAATGCACACTTCAGAATCTCACCGGAAAGAGTCATCCGGGGACTTTTCGCATATGGTTTTCGAATACTATTGGGCAATATCAGCCATTAGAGTGTTCATCAATCCGCACTTCGAATTCTGACCGGAAATAGTAAACCATCCGGGTATCTTTGGAATACTCTTTTTAGCATACTATGATTTGGGACATACTAATTCTATTTTGGAATACTATTTAGTATGGATAGTATGCGAATTGGGACGCAGGGTATGTTCGAACATAGGCCTACTACTCTGTTGCTGTACTGTTTTTCGCATACTCTACAGTAGGGAAGTATTCGATTTTGGATGAAGCAGCAGCCTCATCTTCTGTGCAAACATACCATGTCATCTTGAATGATCGACTTTGACCTATACATGTGAAAACAGTTTGTAGTTGTGTGAACTATTCCTTTTTCGAACTGCCTAGAAAAACCACCTCATGCGAGAAAAATGGACGTGTTTCCATTGGCTTCATTTTATTATTTCGATTTGAGCTATAAGAGAATGGAAACGCGTCTCGTGGCTTGTTTTCATTCCCAGAAAAGATCTGCCTCTTCCTTCCCCTTCCCAGCTCTTAAAAAAACTGCAAGTATAAAATAAGCTGTGAAACATGGCTTCAGAAAGAGTGCATCTGAGGGTTTGTTTCTGGGGAATTTGAAATGATTCATAAAATGGAATCAATATGGTTTAAAATGGGATTTCCTTTATTTCCTCGGTTCGGTTTCTTTCCCATGTTCCAGCAGGTTTAATTATTGCCGGCGCACTGCAGTATCTTAATGACAAATAATATTAAAATGAATTCATTACAGGTCAGAAATATCTGACAGTCACAAGTAATACAGAAAGACACATTTTACCCAGTTCAATCGTTTTTGTCAGGACTCATTCTGCTCTTGAGTTGAAGAGCAGGTCTGGGAAGATGACTACTTTGATTTTTGTCTCATTTCAGCTTTCATTGTTTCCCACAGGGTGAGAGATGAAGGCTTTTCCCAAAAGACTGCTGCTAGACTGGGTTATTTTTCTGGAGGAGGCCCTTGAACACAGTACTGACCTGAGCATTGAGTTTTGAGCCTGACTGCATTGATGTAATGAGGTAAAGCTTGTTATAAAGTCGATTGTTATGCCGTCTTATTTGTGAGTCACAAAAACACTCAGGTAAATGAGCCGGAGGGGATTCTCGAACCACATATTTCGTTTTCAAGATGTCTCACCCGCTGAGCAACGCAAATTATGCTGACCAAAATGAGGTCCAAATAGTGAGCACAATTAGAAATGAGTTAATATGTTGTTTGTGTTCCCCCTCACTTTTTGGTGGAGAACCGGATATAGACCTAATACAATTTTTACTTGAATAGCGCCTGGAAAGTGTAAGCACATGCGAAATCTTTCAGAGGTGAAATAAATGCAGTATCAGTATTATTTAATTACCACTCTTCCTTGAATATTAGCATATTCGTTTGTAGTTTGCGTGGTTTTATTGCGTCAGTCCATAATTGCCATTTAAACTTTGACTCATTTTATTACACTGAAACTTGATGAACTGCGATGTTACCATGGCAACAACACTTCACAAGTTTAAGGATCACCCGGCTTCCCCTTGCAGGAACAAAACAGCAGCCGTGATTTCATGCGCAGAATTACTCCCTTGATACTTCCTGAAGTAACTCCTATAAAACGTTCCCACGAAATGCAATCAAAATGAAAGAAATACAGGGCCTTGGAAGCATCAAAAATGTGATTTGAACACTTCTTTTTCTTCCTATGAGAGTTAATTTCCTTCTTTGATATTCCTGGCCTTATTTGCCATAAAGAACTTATTAAATTGGAATTTAATGATGAAATACTGTGTCACTGATCTAGTGGGGGTTCAGAAGCATGGCAATGGACCATTACAGAGCATGCTCAAAGAAAACGACCGCATCATTATATCATCTTTGCAAACAGAGTCAATTGAAGCTGAATCGAGGGTGGTTTTTAGTTCATGTATATGTTCATTAATGTCATTTTCTGTCCTAGAACAAAGCTATTCATAGTTTCACAGCTGTATATCACTTTCTAGACTCCACATCGAGGATCAAGTGATGCAACCCCATTGTCAGACTGCTAGAAAAGAGGAAATGTCACTGATCATATATGGCTCTGTATTGAATTATTCAGCAGTGTAAAAATAGAATGTGTGAAACCTTCAATTCGGGGTGGAACTAAAAAACGATCTGAAACAAAGACCTGATGAGATACTGCCCCCTAATGGACTGCCAAAGCAATGCAGAATGGTTTTTATCACAAATTATTTTCTAATTAGGTCAGAATGTTAATGAACAGTAACATAATTCTCTCTCTCTCTCTCTCTCTCTCTCTTTCTCTCTCTCTCTCTCTCCCCCCATAAAAAGTCTGTATCTTGTTATTAGAAAGAAAAAGGAAATATAGAAATAACCAAAAAAACGGCATAATATATTTTACTACCTAATTGGAAAACAAATTGCAGCTATTGTCGCTACTGCACTGGCAAAAATATATTTATATTTTATAATAAACTTCTATAATAATATTCCATAGAAACATTATAACAAAATAATGCTTAACATATTAAATAACTAATAATTACAAGTCACTGAACATTAATATTCATATGTATATTTAATGCATACTTAGAAGAAAAGGTTCTGTCAGTCGATTAATTATTTTGTTTTATTCATTTTCAACTCAAAAACATACTTTATTAAAAGGAAAAATAAATAAATAAATAACCCATTAAACATGAAAATGTTATGCAATAATTTAATACATTTCTCCTTATAGAACCTTTTTGACTCAAATAGTTCTTTAAAGGGATAGTTCACCTAAAAAAAGAAAAGTCTGTCATCATTACTCACCCTAAAGGTGTTCCAAAACCTGTTTAAAATTATATTTTGCTGAACACAAAGGAAGATATTTAGAAGAATGTTTGTAACCAAGCAGATCTTGCCCCCCACTGACTAGTATTTTTTTCTTCTATTGTGGTAGAGTGCAACTGAGAAATGTACAGGTTTGGAACAACTTGATGGGGAATAAATGATGACATAACTTTTATTTTTGGGTGAACTATCCATTTAAGTATATACTTATCCATTTTATATATATATATATATATATATATATATATATATATATATATATATATATATATATATATATATATATATATATATATATAACAGTGTGGGTGGGCGGGTTGTGACACATGCCCCGTTACCTTTTCCTCTTGTGGGTAATAACGATGAAAATGTTCTACAAATATTTGCCTAAGAAATATTCTCTAAAGAAAAAAAGTGTGACAACTAGCCCAGGTATCCCCTATAATAATGACTTATTAATGACAGTTATTATAAATCAGGCCAACACCCCGATTTCTTCTTCAACATTTACAGTAATAGCACATGTGAAGAGTGCCATCTGAAGGCACAACAAAGCAAAGAGCAGCAGTTCTGTGCTGCAGGTGATGACTGAACTCTGTAATGCAGTGTGGATTTTCTAAATGAATGTAAAGCTGTGAAAACACTGTCACTTCATATTGTTAGTGACAAGCCTTCACAAAATTTTACAGAGCTGCGGTACAGTTGATGGATGACATATTCCAGGAATTAACTTGTTTCATCTAGAAGTTAACCAGCTATAAAAAGACTACTTTAGAGATCCTGTTCCCATAACCTTTTCTGTCACTGAGTCGAGTAATCAATCATTCTGTTTCTCATCTCATTTTAATTACAAACTGATAACCATTTCTTCTCAGCAAATCATTTTTGGATACTGCTAATATTGTTCATATGAGGATTATGTCAGTCTCTCTATGACCAAATCCCCTTGATTATATTGTTACGGCTGATTTATAATAATTCATTCATGATAAGCTTCAATAGCAGGGGTTACACTTTGTTTAATGGGGCTTAATTAACCTTCAGTAACTCCTTGAACACAAACTAAATGGGTTGAGCTCTCTGAGATTCCATTCTGCATGACAGATGTTTGACAAGTTTGTTGTTATGTTCGGGGTTAACAGGCTTCAAGGTTCACTCAAAAATGAAAATCATTTACTTAGGTCATTCCGATACTGACTGACTTCATTCCGATAGAAAATACAAACGATATTCTACTCTCTTACATAAAACAATAGTGGATGGGGAGCTGATAAAACTGCAAAAAGGTGACCCTATACACTCTAAACAATTCTGAGTAAAAAAACAACCCAATGTCGGGTCAAATATGGACAAACCCAGCAGTTGGGTTGTTTTAACCCAGCGATTGGGTTGTATTAAGCAAATATTTAACCCAACCGCAGGATTAAAACAACCCAATCGCTGGGTTAGTCAATATTTGACCCAACATTTGGTTAAAACAACCCAGCATTTTTTAGAGTGTAGATTTGTTGGTAGAACAGACAGATATTGAAGTTATTGACTGAAAATTCTGCCTAAACATTCTGCTTGATAGCCATGGTGAATATTTAATATACACTATATTGCCAAAAGTTTTGGGATTTCTGTCTTTATATGTACAACTTTACTGACAACCCATTCTAATCCTTAGGGTTTTAATGGAGTTGGCCCACCTGTTGTGGCTATAACAGCTTCAACTCTTCTGGGAAGGCTTTCCACAAGGTCTAGGAGTGTGTTTATGGTAATATTTGACCATTCTTCTAGAAGAGCATTTGTGAGGTCAGGCACTGATGTTGGGCGAAAAGGCCTAGCTCGCCGCCTCCGCTCTAATTCATCCAAAAGGTGTTCTATTGGGTTGAGGTCAGGACTCTGTGCAGGCCAGTCAAGTTCCTCCACCAAACTCACTCATCCATGTGTTTATGGGCCATGCTTTGTGCACTGGGGCGCAGTTATGTTGGAACAGGAAGGGGATATCCCCAAACTGTTCCCACAAAGCTGGGAGCATGAAATTGTCCAAAATGTCTTGGTATGCTGAAACATTAAGAATTCCTTTCACTGGAACTAAGGGCCCAAGCAAAACCCCTGAAAAACAACCCGACATCATAATCCCCCCTCCACCAAACTTTAGAAACCCATTCCATGAAGCTCTCTAAGCATTTTTTTGAGCTAATAAAGGCCACGTGAAGTTTAGAGGTCTGTGGATTTTGACTCTGCAGAACAGTGACAACTTCTGTGCCTCAGCATGAGCTGACCCCGCTCTGTGATTTTACATGGACTACCATGTTGTGGCATAGTTGCTGTTGTTCCCAATTGCTCCCACTTTGTTATAATACCACTAACCGTTGACCGTGGAATATTTAGTAGTAAGGAAATTCCACGTATGGACTTATTGCACAGGTGGCAATCTATCACAGTATGACGCTTGATTTCTCTGAGCTCCTGTGAGCGACGTATTTTCACAAATGTTTATAGAAGCTGTCTGCATGCCTAGTGCTTTATTAGCCATGGAAGTGATTGGGACACATGGATTCAAGGATCTAGAGAGGTGTCCCAATACTTTTGGCAATATAGTGTATATATAAATATAAAAATCTTCCTTATGTTCCATGAAAAAAAGAAATTCATATGAGACTTATCCCAAGTGACATTGCTTTTCAAGGTAAACATTTTATCAGTTGATATCATTGTCCACCAGCTAGTCTGTTATAAACAGTATTAAAAGTCTGTGTGCAGAGTAAGTGGTTTATTTTTTAAAAATGAAAAAGTATGAAAGGTACGAATTTTGAGTCTCTGGAGCATGCGGCAATAGCCTCAGGCAGGTATTGTTCTGCACGCCATGACATATTTTCTAGCAAAGCACATAACTATTTTTATAGCTGACTGCAATTACATAATTATATACTCATACACACATCAATTGCTATCTAATCAATAAAATCTGAGCATCTTCCTCTCGTATTTTCCATTCAGTTTCTTGGTTAAACCAACAACAACGGTGTACACAAAAACATGGGATGGTAAACTGTACTTATGTTCCTCACAGCCCTGATTCTGACATCTAATTCCATCAATAAGTTGTACAGACTAACCAAATTTTTACATTCAACAATATGGTTTATGCTGATAAAAATATGATAGAACATGACATATCATAAAATCCTAAAATGACAATGGAAGAGCTGTAGAAACCTTATAATATCAATTTAAACTTTTTTATCTGGCATATTACTAAGAAAAATTCTAAGGCACAAAGCACAAGTGTGTGAAGATATTACAGTACCAGTTTGTATAGTACATATGTCCTCCCTTTAGTCCAGGTTCATCCAACAGCAAAGAAGCTAAATATAAGGTTACATATCTTTGAAGATTCCTGGTGAGTCGGTTGACAGTGAGTCAGTGTTCTTATATAGTTACTGTTACAGATAATTGTATTAAGTCAACAGTACTGGTCACATTTACCACTGTTTACGAATTTTCAAAATCAAGTCATTTCAGTAGGACTCTAGAAGAAGGGTGAGGGTGAAAGATTAAAGAATGTAGAATATGGTCATGCAGAATAAGGCATTAATATGTGCTTTACAAGTACTAATAAATAGTAAATATCCATAGTAATATGCATGCTAATTCATAGTTTTCAGTCACATGATTGTCGCGGAGCCCTGTAGGGAAAAACAGCTATAGAACTGCAGCACAAGCCTGTAAATTTTCCATCTTAAAAAACAAAATATGTGAACAAGATGCCATTTTGGGCACTTGTGATCCATATACAGCACCTGCTGCAACATTTCAATCAACAAAAATAGCAGGACGTTTTTAAAGCGCTTAATGTGAAAAACACTAATAAGGATTAAATTAAGCAAAGTTTAATGCTAATCTAGGATTTGTTGAAGTGGGTTTTCTTGTGTTACACCACTTAATTTTAAACACAGATTAACCATGTAGAAAGACCGTTAGAATTAAAGGACTGATCGGGATGAATTCTTATTAGTGCAACTAACATTTAAAATTCCTTAATGTACCATGAGAGTAAAATATTAAATTCCATTTACACCGTTTTGATGATGCATACTATATAGGCGAGTAGATGAGCCAAAAATATGAAAGCAATACGTTTTCTTTATAATGGTTTTCGATGGGGAAAACACTTGTGTTGCACTAATATTCTGTGTTAATTTGCTTGCCTGTACAAAGTATGCATCATTAATAAGGTGTTTATTGAATTTGGTCTTTTAATATCACTGTCTTACTGCATTAATACTGACTACAAACCTGGTTAAAATGACTGGCGGGCAATGGAGGAAAGCCTTGTTTTGCCCTCCAGGTGGACGTTCCTATAATGGTGTGACGTCATGAAAACTATAAATAAGCAAATAGTTAATAGTGAGAAATGGACCCTAAATTAAAGTGTTACCTTCAATTCTATGTGAGCATTTTCATAGTACATCTCTACAGTATTAACAATTGACCTTTTTCGCCTGTGAAATTTTGGCAAAATGTCAGTTTACATTCATCAATCGTGAGTGGTGAAATATTCAATGACAGGAGTTTTATACAAACGTTACAACCCAGTATGACATCATGGGTTTTAACATATTAAACAGACAACTAGTAGTTCGGAAGGGCAAATAAATGTAAAGGGACAGTTCACCCCAAAAACATTTCTGTCAGCATTTACTAACCCTCATATTGTTTCAAACCTGTATGAATTTATTTCTTCTGCTAAACACAAAATTTATTTTAAAGAATGTTGGTAACAATGTTGGACAGTTGACGGAAGCCTTTTTTTCCTACCATAGAAGATAATGGCTACCATCATCTGTTCTTTCATTCTTTGAAATATCTTGTTTTGTGTTCAACAGAAGAAAGAAACTCATACAGGTTTGGAACAACTTAATGTTGAGTGATGACTCCATTTTCATTTTTGGGTGAACTATCCATTTAAAATGGATCACAGGCCTGTTAATATCTGACACAATGGGTCTACATAGCAAACCTAACCAACTAAATGGGGATGGAGACAATGGTGGGCAGCTCTCCAATGGGTGGCGGGTTGTACTTCTCCACACGCATGAGTCGACGAAGAATGTCATCTCGGTCCCTGGGCCAGGTGAAGATTTGTGTGCTTTGAAGCCATGAAGGGACGTGGCACTAACAAACAAAAGCAGACAGAAATGTTGCAAACTAACACCAATGAATCATTACATCTGAACTGGATTTAAGAGGAATACAATGTAATCCTTTGTGTTTCACCATACTAATGTACAAACAACCGCAGATGTCTATTGCTGTTATCATTACAGTTAATCACAAATGTGTATTTTGGCTCCTAGAGCAAGTACTTGTTCAAACACAAATATGATTTAATTTAAGGGATAGTTCACCCCAAAAATTTTTATTTACTCACCCTCAAGCTGTTCCAAACCTGAAGAATATGGTTTGCCAAACAGTTAATGAGCCCCATTGATTTCCATAGTATACTATGGAAGTCGATGGGGTTGATCAACTGTTGGGTTACAGAAATTCTTCAATATATCTTCTTTTTGCGAAAAAAGAAATTCAAACAACTTCAGGGAACAACTTTCATTTTTGGGTGAACTATCCCTTTAAGTAAATGGGTTTCAGCTGCTGAAAAGAGAGGCAGTTTTACCTTCTTGGCACCAGGAAACAAAATGGGGATGAATCTATAATTCCTGGCCCCGTTCTGAATGAATTCGTTTTGTAGCTAAAAGACAAAGTTTGAGTCAACTGACAAGAAAAAATATTATTATAATTGATTTCCACAAATTATTTGTAAGTTGTACCTGCTTGTGTATGTAGACAGTGTTGAGCGTTTCATCGTTGTCTATGTAAAATGAAGCATTGGTCACAATCTCATGGTACTTTGGACTAATGACTATGATTATCAGATAGTCTTTCTGTGAATAATAAAAAAAACCCACAAAATTAGTCAACTTAACAGAAAGAAAGTAGCAAGTATTTCAGATAATAAGTAAAAAGTTTGTTCACTCTGTAACTGCTGAAACTAGACAAGCAGGTTTGTCATTGTCAGTGCAGCAGACAGTTTCCTTGCGTAACTGTGGCACTGCCACAAACATGTCCTCCCCCACCTTAAGGACTGAATTAAATGAATTAAAACTACTTGTTTCAGGGATACAGGTCTTTTGATTAGATGGTCTAAAAATGCATAATTTAACGTTTTTTGTATTGCGGTTCATGTTCAGTAGATTAATGCAAAATAAGAACACCTGGCCTTCATAAAATCCTACAAATCCCCATGTACCTTGTGCAGTTGTCTAATAAAAACGGCTTATCTAATCATTCTTATTTAATAAAGAGTGTAATTTTTCCAATTCAGCTCTATTTAACACTACCATACATGTTTAAATCCATTCCTCAGAATTCAATACATCACAATCTGAAAGTCAGTGAAGAAAATGAATATACGTACGACTATATTAGTGGTGATATAGATGTGTGTTTTGCCAACT